>NC_056727.1:970792332-970839832 GCF_019279795.1 Protopterus annectens | reverse complement strand
ACCCTCCTCAGTCTCAACAGGCAAATAAGACAACTTGTCAAATACTCCAAGGGCTTTTTTGAGAAAAACCTAGCAAGCACAGCCCAGGATAAACATAAGGCCTTTTACAGCTGCATATATAGCCAAAATGTAGGACCCAAGCATATGCAGAACTAGTGGTCAACGGCATCACACACACTGACCTCACAGAGATAGCAAATCTGCTAGTGGATAGATTTGGTGAAAATTTCACTCCCTTATTCCCTCCAAACATGCCACAAACCTTCCTCCAAACTCCCCCACCAACCCTACATATCTGAAGAGCAGGTCCTCAAAGCCTTGTCCAGTGCAAACAACACAGCCTCTATGGGACCAGACGACATCCCAGGCTATCTTCAAAACAGGTTAAAACATGAACTAGCATCACCACTAAGTACCCTTTTCAGTCATAGCCCAACCACAGGGTTTGTTCCTGTAGAATGGAGAACAGCTACAGTTATTCCCCTCCACAAAGGTGGCCTAGCAACAGACCTGGGGAATTACAGATCCATAAGCCTGATTAGCCTCATCTGTAAAGCCAAAGAACGTATCATTATGGACCTCATAAATAAAGACATAGGTGATCTCCAAACCCTGGATCCTACCCAATTCGGCTTCATCTAGGGCAGATCCTAATCCTACCTGTTAAATCTGGTGGATTTCTTTGAAAATGTGACCAGAGCCATTAACAAAGATAAATGTGTGCATGCAGCATACCTCAACTTGACAAAGGCTTTTGACACAATCCCATACTCAGGCATTATTGATAAACTTAGCAAACTGAATGTAAACCCCTTCATTGTAAGATGGGTTGGTAACTGGCTCACAAACCAGACACACACTATCAAAGTGGCTGACTCCACATCAACCAGCAGACCTGTTACCAACGGGGTGACACAGGGGTCAGTGCTGGGACCCCTACTGTTTGGTATATACATATCAGAAATTCAGGTCAAAACTAAGGGGTTGTGGCTGACCAAGTTTGCAGACAACTGCAAAAATGGGTGCAATTATTGAATCCCCAAGTGAAGTCAGTATACTCCAGGAGGGTCTTACACAGACTGAGCCGAGTAGAGAAGAGGCATTAACTACAACTCTGATCTGAGATATATAACAATAAGTATCCTGTTTTGTTTTGCTTATTTTTACTAGCTATTGCTTCTAGCAATTTATATATAGCACTTTTTATTGCCTGCTGCATACTTTTTACTGTATTTTATTGCTATTAACTAATCTGCACAGTTAAACTAAAATTGTCTGTTTACAGGGCCTGATAAATAAGGTTTTTACTGTCACACTGTTTGTAAAGCTTTTTAGCTAGTTTCACTGTGTGAAAGGTATTAATGGGAATTTTTCTCTACTTGTTAAGCACCTATTTGCTTGTTCTGATTTCCTGCCAAGGAGTGTATCATATAATTGATTTGTTTGCAGTTAAAAGCATTCTGTAGAGTCTCCTTGTTCCTTTATCTGTTTAAAACTTTAATTTTGTGGCTCACTGCTGTTCTTCTGTTGTGATAAACATTTCTGTAGTGTTTACTGTCTAAAATAGTGTAGGCTAGTAGCTTTAGTATTGTCCCAGTTCAGATTTGCTGTCTCTGGGCCTGTTTGTGTTTGCAGTGGTTGCTCTGAGCACATGACCAGGCCATCTTCAATTAGCAGAAGCCTTTCTTTACCTTTGTGGCAGGATTGTGTTGATTGGCTGCTGGCTGGTGGAGATTAGATGGTCTAGGGCTTGGAGTAAGCACTCATTGGTTCTTTTGAGCTTTTTTTTAAAGTTGTTTAAGGTTGTATCTTCTGGTATTTAAGCCCTAACTTTGAGAGGATTTCTGTCTATACAGACTGAGCTGAATGGAGGAGGGGCATTGACTACAACTCTGATCTGAGCTATATAACAGTAAGTATCCTGTTTTTTTTTTTTTTTGCTTATTTTTACTAGTTATTGCTTCTTGCAATTTATATATAGCACTTTTTATTGCCTGCTGCATACTTTTTACTGCATTTTATTGCTATTAACTAATCTGCATGGTTAAACTAAAATTGTCTGCCTTACAGGGACTGATAAATAAGTTTCTTACTGTCACACTGTTTATTAAGCTTTTTAGATAGTTTCACTGTGTGAAAGGTATTAATGGGAAATTTTCTCTACTTGTTAAGCACCTATTTGTTTGCTCTGATTTCTTGCCAAGGAGTGTATCATATAACTGATTTGTTTGCAGTTAAAAGCATTCTGTAGAGTCTCATTGCTCCTTTATCTGTTTAAAAATTTAATTGTGTGGCTCACTGCTGTTCTTCTGCTGTGATAAACACTTCTGTAGTGTTTACTGTCTAAAGGAGTGTGGCTATTAGCTTTAGTATTGTCCCAGTTCAGATTTTCTGTCTCTGGGCCTGTTTGTTTTTGCAGTGGCTGTTCTGAGCACATGACCAGGCCACCTTGAATTATCAGAAGCCTTTCTTTATCTTTGTGGCAGGATTGTGTTGATTGGCTGCTGGCTGGTGGAGGTTGGATGGTCTAGAGCTTGGAGTAAGCACTCATTTGTTCTTTTGAGCTTTTTTTTAAAAAAGTTGTTTAAGGTTGTATCTTCTAGTATTTAAGCCCTAACTTTGAGAAGATTTCTGTCTATACACACTGAGCTGAGTGGAGGAGGGGCACTGACTACAACTCTGATCTAAAAAATATAACAATAAGTATCCTTTTTTCTGGTTATTTTTACTAGTTATTGCTTCCAGCAATTTATATATAGCAACTTTTATTGCCTGCTGCATACTTTTTACTGCATTGTATTGCTATTAACTAATCTGCATGGTTAAACTAAAATCATCTGCCTTACAGGGCCTGATAAATAAGGTTTTTTATTGTCACACTGTTTGTAAAGCTTTTTAGCTAGTTTCACTGTATGAAAGGTATTAAAAGGAAATTTTGTCTACTTGTTAAACATCTATTTGTTTGTTCTGATTTCCTGCCAAGGATTGTATCATATAACTGAACTGTTTGCAGTTAAAAGCACTCTGTAGAGTGTCCTTGCTCCTTTATCTGTTTAAAACTTAAATTTTGTGGCTCACTGCTGTTCTTCTGCTGTGGTAAACATTTCTGTAGTGTTTACTGTCTAAAAGAGTGTAGGTTAGTAGCTTTAGTATTGTTCCCCACCCTCCCTCCGTGTTGGTGTCTTGCTGTTATACTTGGTGGCTTTGCAGTTGCCCGCTCCTACTGTAAATTTGATCTGGGAAATTCCTCCCAGTCTAGTGTCATTAGCTCATTCTACCTAATACAGAGAGAACATTTGAAAAGGCCAACCCACTTAGTTTCCTAAATTTGAATTATCTTCTGCTTCTCCTCTCCCCCTTTCCTTTACAAAAAAAAATCCTTTGCTAGAATCTCCCTGTGTTCTGCTTAACTGTAACAAAAAAATGTATGCTTGTTTCCTGCCTTTCCTGTGACTAGTCTAGTCCAGATACAGATTTGCTATATCCAGGACTGTTTGTAAGCTTCTGAGCCCCCCGAGCAAGTCTGTGTTGGAGGGAAGCCTGCTAGCTTATCAGTGGGAGTGGTAAGCACTAGGTAACCTATCTACCACATAAGAAGTGGTTTCTGGCCCAGAAATTCTAGTTATTGGCTGTTTGGGCAGTTTTTCCATCTCTCTCAACTTCCTTTTTTAAAAGCCCGCATTTGCACTTGTTCCCCCCCCCCCTTCCTGTAACTAGTCTAGTCCAGATACAGATTTGCTGTATCCAGGACTGTTTGTAAGCTCCTGAGGCCCCCAAGCCTTTCTGTGTTGGAGGGAAACCTGCTTATTAGTGGGAGTGGTAAGCACTAGGTAACCTATCTACCACATAGGGAGTGGTTTCTGGCCCAGAAATTGTAGTTATTGGCCGTTTGGGCAATTTTTCCATCTCTTTCAACTTTCTGATTTAAAAGCCCGCATTTGCACTTGTTTCTTTCCTGTAACTAGTCTAGTTCAGATACAGATTCTTAGTTTTAGCACTTGAATTTGCTTATTTGTGCTCAGCACTTGTTCAGAACTTGTCGTAAGCACTAAATAAGCTACAAATTACTACAGCACTCAACCTTCCCCATTACTTAGAGGAAAACCATTTTTGTACTTACTTTCCTCACTTGCTTAGAGAAAAAAAGCTCTTGTACTCAATTTCCTCACTTGCCTAGAGGAAAATAGTTTTTTAATCAGGCATGTCCAAGGGTCAGCTCCCAGTGTTCTCTCCTGTCTATCTGATGAATTTGGGCATCTTGGGGCAATGTAGCAATTGCCTCATGTACACAGACAATCCTCTCCTCTTACCACCCCAACACTACAACCTGTGAGATATGCATTTATCGAGCCAAACTGGAGGTAAAGCTCTCTCCAACCAAGACTGAACTTGACAGTCAAGAGGAGAAGGTAAACACTTGCACCACACCACACTCATCACATATTCCCACTAAATGTACACCACCAAAATCCACACATAGAAACACAAAAACATTTGTGGAGGCTCTCAATAATAATCTGCTCAAGCAAGAGAGACCTCCAAAGCAGAAACACAAGCAAACGCCACCCCCCAACACAACTCAAATGACGCATAGCCCACAAACTCAGTGTGCCAGTCAACCACAGCCCATAAGGCAAAACAATGTACCCAACACACTAGTCATAGGTGACTCTATAGTCAGGCACACTGATGTCCCACTCACCAGGCAAACAAGGAGAAGGTTACTGTCAGCTGCCTGTCAGGTGACAGGATCCGCCACATAACCCAAGCACTCAGGTCACTCCACAACAAATATATATATATATATATATATATATATATATATGACTCTGTAATTGTCTATGTTGGTGTGAATGACCTGAGACGTACCTCTCTGGACTATATGAAAAGAGACATGGAAGAGCTCTCCAATCTTGTAGCCCAGGCAGGTATGACCCTAGCCCAGAGTAGCATCCTGCCATCGCCCAGAATGATACCGCAGTACAAGGGCAAAATGATTGACTTCAACAATTGGGTAAGCTTCTGGTGTCATTCTAAGGGGATCCAGTATCTGTCTGCCTGGGACACAACATGTTCGACAGACCACGATGCTTTCCCAGAGATGGCCTGACCTGTCACCCCTGGGATTCCGGATACTGGCTAAGGCTCTTGCCTCCCCTATAGTGCCTTTTTTAGGAAAGGTTCAATGATAAATTCACCACCACAACAGGAACAGGCAAGCAAAAACTAAGGGTAATGCTACTCAATGCTAGAAGTTTAAATCTCAAAATGCACTCACTCGAGGCACTCTTTAAAATGGAGAACATCGATATCTGTGCAGTGACTGAGACCTGGTTCAAGGCTCCAGAGAGCACCCCTGCATTACTAGGCTATACCTCATACCACACTTTTCGGTCACCTATCCTGGACCGGAACACCAAAGGCGGAGGTGTGTCAGTATTCATTAAGGATATCCACACCTCCAGGCTAGTTGCTCAGCATAATGCATCCGAGATTATCCAAGTGCAACTAACTCTGGGCAAAACTGCAATCCAAATTGTAGCTTGCTACAGATTCCCCACCATGCCCCAGGATTCCCACTCCTCTTTTCTTGATATATTGGGAAATATTAGAGTTCAACCAAACACCTTAATCAACTACCCCACCATTAACTGAGAAAACTACTCATGTACCAACTCTTTCACTCAATGCTTTCTGGAATTCATAAATTCCAATGCTCTGGATCAACTTATCCACACCTCCACTAGGGGCACCAATATCCTAGACCTAGTCATTACCAACATGAGTGACTGGTGTTGCACACTTGAAGTCAACTTCTCGTTGGTAAGATCCGACCATAAGCTAATCACCCTAAATATCCACATCCCACCCCCACCCCCATTAAGGAAACCATGGTAAAAAATTTCTCCAAAGCCAACTTCATGCTTCTTAAGACAGAAGTGGTGAACTTCATGACACCCATGCAGATGGACAATACAGTTACGACTGCTGAAACCTACACAATGCACTCTATAAGCACTTACACAAGTGCATGGATTGTGCTATCAAAAAAGAGAACCAAGATGCTATCCTCCAAAAAAGCCCCTGTCATAAACAAACTCTACAGCAGAAGGAAGAAAGTGTTGCAAAAGAGAGTAAAATCCCATGAGTGGAGGAGCTCCCTGGTCAGCCTCAGTAAGAAGCTGAGATCCCTTATAAGATCCTCCAAAGCTAGCTACGAAAACAAAATTGCCACTGATTTTAGGGACAAACACAAAGCATTCTATAGCTATGTCAAGAATCTCAATGGCAACACCGAGATCTGCTCTGAGTTACAGCACAACAGCACGAAAATTACAGAAGCAACTGATATTGCCAACATCCTGGCAGATAGGTTCAGTGCGGACTTTACTCCCCTCTCACCTCCTGAAGGGCCTATATCTATACAGGAAGAATGTAGAGTCCCTGTAATCACAACTATGGAGGTAAAAGCTGCACTCTCTAAAGCCAAAAACACAGCATCCATGAGAACAGACAACATCACAGGCTGAGTTCTACACGAACTACAGAACGAACTAGCAGCCCCTCTAAGTACTATGTTCAATCATAGCCTCACCTCAGGCTTTGTGCCTGCTGAATGGCACTCAGCAGCAGTTATCCCACTCCACAAAGGGGGAGCCACTACAGACCCCGGGAACTACCACCCCATTAGCCTGACGAGCCAGGTCTGCAAGGAAATGGAATGTATCATCATGGAACTTATAAACAAAGACATTGGTAATCTCCAAACTCTTGACCCCACCCAGTTCGGGTTTGTGAAAGATAGATCATGTCTCCTAAACCTGATAGACTTCTTTGAAGCAGTCACCAAAGCCGTAGACAAGGGTAAGGTGGTTCACACAGCCTATCTAGATCTTGCCAAGGCTTTCAACACCATTCCCCACTCTAGAATTATAGATAAACTCACTAAACTAGGTATAAATCCCTATGTCACAAGATTGGTTGCCAACTGGCTCACTGACAGAACCGACACTGTGAAAGTAGCAGACTCAAAATCTGACTTCAGACCAGTGACAAGTGGAGTACCACAGGGTTCAGTCCTGTGTCCTCTCCTGTTTGGTATCTACTTATCTGAAGTACAGGCTAACACAGAATGTCTTTGGCTAAAGAAGTTCGCAGATGATTGCAAACTAGGAGCCATAATCGAAACTCCTAATGATGTGGACATCCTACAAAAGGGCCTCACTGAGACAGATGCCTGGTGTCAAAGCCATGGCCTCAAGCTCAATGCCAATAGTGCATTGTCATTCCCTTTGGTCAAAACTATGTACCCATGAACTACAACATAGGCGGTAGTATACTTAACACCAAAAGTGTGATAAGAGACCTTGGGACACAGGTGGACAGTAGTCTCTCCTTTGATAATCACATCGCAACAGTAGTCAGGAAATCCTTCTACGTGGCGCACCTCATCACAAAAGGTTTCTCATCCAGAAAAAAAGAGGTCATTGTTCCCCTCTACTCATCACTCATTAGACCCATTATAGAGTACAATGCCCCTTTTGGTATTTACCTCACAAGGCATCTACAACAACTGGAAAGGCCACAGAAATACCTCACAAAGAGGATTACCAGCCTCAAACAGATGCCCTACGCAGACCATCTCAAAATACTCCAGCTTTACTCCTCGCATATCGCCTACTCAGAGGTGACCTCTGCCTAACATACAAAGCTATGTCAAACGCAGAGCTGTTGGACATGCTCCACTTAAAGAAATCCCAATCCTTCCAAGCTACACGCTCTAGGTACCTAAACCTTGTCACCACAATAAACAGAACATGCCGGAGGTATAGATTCCTGTCCCAGAGACTTCCCATACTCTGGAATAAACTACCTATCTATATCAAGCAAAGCTCCTCATTAGCACTCTTCAAGAAAAATCTTGATGATTGGATGGGAAATAAGAAATTCACCCCGAGGATCACCTCTGTGGCTCTGCTCAACAGTGGCACAGGAAAATAATTTTCTTGCATGGCAAAAGCCAGGGTACCTTTTTGGCTGGGCTTGTATAGGCCCCAGGGCTGATAGCCTAGTACCTACCTATGAACCTATGAAGAAAAAAGAGCATCTAGGTGATGTCATTTTACTGAAACACAACAGTTAGGAGATGTGAAAAACACTCTTAGGTAAGTTCACCACCACATCCAGTTTTGGGGAAGTGTAGTTCATATCTTAATATTCTCATTTTCTTAGCATTTACTACTTTAGATGAATTTTGACTAATTAATAGTACTAGTTAATAGACATGTGCTACTGTATGTGTCATAACCTTGGTACCCCATTCTGCTAATGGCAAAAATGTGCTCTCATACTTTCACCAAGGAGTTGTTAAGAATTCAATCAAAGTATAAAGGACTCATAGGGGTTATCATATATATTTTTTTAATTTCCATGATTCTATAGTATGGATCTGAATAATGACCCAAATATCTGAGGGGGTGGATTAAAAAGGGCCATGGAAATGTGAGAAGATTAAGGGCCATAGGAGTAGATATCCTACTTATCTCCATAATAGTATTTAACTAGCATTTCATTAGTATTGGTTTTAAAGTCTGAATCCAAAATTAAAGTGTTCTTGTTGAGCTTTATTAACTGGAAATGGAGTGATGAGGTTTTAAATAGCAATTAAATAAAAAGGAATATCAAGACAGGAATAAATGTCCCTCTTGTTTAGTTTCACAGAGAAATGAAAGGGGTTAAAACACATTATTACTAGCACAGGATGGACTGCTGAGTAGTAGTGAAGTACCTTGAATGACACTGCCAAGTCGTCTTATTGGTCTTGAGACATTTGACAAAGGTAGGCCAATCTGACTTGGAATTCTTTGCGGAGAGAGCAAAAAGAAGAGATACTATTTTAGGTATGTAATAAAGGAAAAACTTAAAAGTGTTATACATTTGGACTATCAGAAAAATGAGAAAACATTTGTCTATAGTAAACGATAAGTTGAAAAAGAATTGTTTATATAAAAAAATGTCCTATATGAGACATATTTTCCAAAACAATCAGTACCTGTAAAAAGCTACTTATTGTTGCCAGACTAAACACATACATAAAGGTTGGGGATGTGAGTTTTAAAATCTGCACAGTTTACTAGTAAAAGACAGAAATATTGAGGCATACAGAGCATTCATGTAAGAAGTTAGTAATGGAAAAGCACTTAACACTAGATAAAGTACAGCAAATTAATTATTTGTCTTGGAGATAAAAGAGATGGCTGAAGAGATTGAGCTTTGTAGCATAATTTGTAAAAAAAAAAAAAAGTATTACACTGTGTTTAAAAATGAAGGAATTTATATATATATATATATATATATATATATATATATATATATATATATATATATATATATATCTGTAAAGCAAGCCAAATATAATTATAAAGAGACAAAGTATTGTAGTCAAGCTAACAAGAAAAACAGCATCAGCCTCAGCCTGTGTGTCTGTACAATGCTTTAAGGGTACCTACAAAATCTGTGAAAATGTTGGTAATTTTTCTGAAGTGTGTAAATACAACTGGAAATATACCTTTAGTAGTCATACAGTTTTCAAATAGCTGTTTGTTGGTACAATTTATGTGTATGCAGTAAACAAAGAACACTCTGTAAAGGCAGGACAGCACATAAGTGTTCAGGGAAAGAAATTTCTGGTCAGAAAAACTGTTGAGTAATGGCAAGTGTATTGACTGGAAAATGGACACTAGAGCAGACTATAACATTTTGAATGAGAGTTATCTTAAGGATTTGAAAGTGATGAACAAGACGTGTAGTTCCTCATTAAGTTTTTTTTTTGTCATATTTAGTCCATACATTAAACCCTAGGATAAATGGAATCAGTGTATACATATGCATACAAAAACATGTAACACATGTTGTTGTTTTAAATAGTATACAAAAGTCACATTTACAAATATGGGGACAGTAAAATGAAATTATGGTGTCTAAACTCAAGTGCCTGGTTGTCAAAGTGTTGGATAGTTTAAAGCAGAAAGGTACATAATGGCCAGAAACAATACCAGAACTAACTGGAATCCTAATGCAAAAACATTTCTTGTTTTCAAACATCATCTATCTAACAGGGCTGTATGCCATTAAGTTGAATTCTGATATTCCCTCTGTATTGAATGTTCTGAAATGTGTGCCAGTGGACATGAGAAAAAGAATCGAGCAGGACTGCAAATGGATGGAAGAAATGAGTATCATTGCTAAAGAAACTGGACTGACTGACTGGGCTACTGTTGTGAAACTGATTTGAGAACGTGGACATCTGGTTAACTAGATTAACAGATGACAGCAAATTTGGTGTTATTGTCAATCCCACCCCCGACACCTCTGTCTTTCAGGAAGAATCTACCTTAGTCAATATTTGGAAATGAGCTGAAAATGAGCTCATATTAAAAAAAAGATTGTAGTATCATTTCATTTGGCAAATTACTCTACCCTCAACATATAGTACAGACAATACACCACTACCAAACAAAAATGTAGCCTGGAGCCTGAGTATCTGGGTTGACAGTTCTTTCAACTTTGATAATCATGTGGCAAATGTAGTGAGAAACTCCTTCTGCAGAGCACAGCCAAAACTGCCAAGGGTATATCATATGGATCTAGAGACACTTATATTCATTATTGATTTGACCAATTGTAGAATATAATGTCTCCTTTAGGCCGTACCTTACTCGACATATCAAACAGCTAGAAAAAACCCCAGAGATTCATAACTAAGAGGATTTAAGAATTAAGGACTCTGAGCTACCAAGAAAACCTAGAAACTCTATCCCTTTACTCAATAGGATATACACTCCTTATGGGTGAACTACGCCTTGCTTACCTTAGCTGAGTGAACACAAGAACCAGGGACCCAAGCTTTACCAGCAAATAAATAGAATACAGTGAAGAGACAGATCATTATCCAGCACCTCCCACATCTCTAGAATGAGCTGGCCATTCGGGTTAAGCAGTGCAGTACATTATCATTCTTCAAACAGAACCTGGATGACTGGACGGAGACCTTAAACCTCAGGACTAACTAGCCTAGCCCTACCTGACAAAGTGGAGTATAACCTGAGAGTGGATATTGGGGATATGAAGACTGTGAGAATAAATTGCCTTGAAACTCTTATGAATAATGACCCCTAGGACTTGAAGATTTCCAGACAAATCACTGACCAATTAAAACTGAAGATCCTTATATGGATGAAATGGTGAAGCCGTTCAGTTACAGGTGTCAAAATGTTCTTTTTTTTTACTTCTAAATATGTTAGTATAGTCTCCTTGAGAGGGGCTACATATGGCCCCTCATTTCTAAGAGAATTAAGGAAACAGCTGCATGTCATTCTTCTTCTTCTTTCAGCTTTTCCTGGTTAGGGGTCGCCACAGCGGATCACCTGTCCGCTCATGATTGGCAGTGGAGTTTTACAGTGTCGAGTTGCCAGCCCGGCGTCCAACCTTCCACAGAAGGCACACACATGTACACACTCATGCCTAGGGCCAATTTAGAGTGTCTAATCCACCTACAGCATGTCTTTGGGATGTGGGAGGAAACCGGAGCACCCGGAGGAAACCCACGCGACCACAGGGAGGACATGCAGACTCCGCACAGAAGGCACCCCAGCCGAGAATCGAACCAGAGAACCTCTTGCTGTGAGGCGGCAACACTAACCACTGCACCACCGTGGCCGCCCCATGTCATTGATAAGTATATATTTTAGCATTCTAGTAGATAAACGTCAAGTTTTTAGCTACTGCGAGCACTGTGCACTGGTACCTAGCAACCATTGTCTAATTTTTATAGCCAGGCAATCTGTGTACTAGAAAACAACATGGGATCTGGAAGCTGTGACTAATGTAGAAATTGCATACCAGTGCACACCTGCAATCAGATACCCCCCCCCCCCAGAAAATCAGTCGGATGTGCCATAGTGTTCTAAAACTCGTAACAGACAAATAATGTGAAAACAGCACCAAAATTACATTTGAAAATTCAGAATTATTGAGCTCTTTAATTCCACAATTAGGAATTTCTTCAGAATGGAACATTCCCTAACAAGATATAAATAATAAACACAGAAGATGAAGGTATATATAATTAATGAACCACATTTTTTAGTACTGGTACAACTGAAATATAATAATTTAGTCTGGTGAAATAACATTATTCAAGACAATATGCAAGTCTAGTAACCTGCAAACCAACACTTTCTTAAACCCAACCACTGTGGTCTTTCTATACTTTTTAAAATAAAAAACAAAACATTTTTAAAACCCATACATACTGTGGAATGTTTAAAGAAGGCATTTGTGTTGTCCTTATTGTGAATGCTATTACAGTGTTTGAGTATCCTTTTTCCTTAATTGTCCCTCTGTCATAACCGTGTTGTGTGTCATGCATGTGTTACAAATAGCTGCATAAACAACACAAATGGTGCTACAGTTTTAAATGTCTGTGCGTGGAATAGCCCTGGGGTACTGATTAATGACCAGGATAGGTCCCTTAAAAATATAACAATAACTCTTATAGGCTCCACACTTAGACATGTGCCTATGCTTTTTAACATCTCAGGGTTTATGTTCAAGTTGACTACCAAAATAAAAATAAATATGAGTGTCAAGGCCTGCCTAGCAATCTCAGGACTAACATTGGTTAACAAATTCCAATTTCCTTCCATAATATTGCATATGTTGAATGACTCCCAGGAATGGTGTAACATCAAAGAGCATGTTAAACTTTTATTTAAGTCTACTGGCCAGTTAATAATAGATTATTTTTAGATGAGTGTGAACCTAGCATGTTGAGTCATAAGAACATATAACTTAATATCGTCAGACATTGACAAGAATTCCTAGCTAAAAACATTGATTTTAACACATTGCACTATTTCACAAAATTCACCTCATAGAAATTAATCTGAATAACCTGATATACTGCTCTTTAACAATACATTTCTTCTGTTTAAATATATGCACTGTCAACGTGGTGATAACAGTTAGAAAAGGTATTCATTTTTATAAACAAGAAGTTTATATATTTACCTACACCTTGTCATGTTATCTTTCCATATCCTCAATCATCTGCCCGATATACCAAAGTGTTCAAATGGCTTCCACGTTGCATATTGCTCAATTACTCCTGGGCATATATTTAAATGTCTTGCTCCAGGATTCAGTAAACTTCTGTGCAGGAATAGCTTATTCTTTCATGGAAATGACCATTTAAGAGCAGCACGGTAGCGAGCCATGCATAGTTATGAAGACACGCTGCCTCTGCTCCTAAACGGACATGGGGCATGGATGAGTACAGGGGGTGTGTCTGAGAGCAGAACTCTCACAATATACATGCCCCTGCACTTAAGAATTGCCATTCAGCAATCAAAATGAGCGAGAACATTCATAGTACAACTTAGACCTCTCAATTGTCCCTGATTTTCAGGGACATCCCTGATGTTGACTCAAAGTTCAGCTTTGTCCCTCTGAATCGCTGTTAACACTTTTGCCTGTTGAACAAAAGGTGGTGAATTATACTTAATAAATAAATATGACAATAATGAAGACCTGAGTAGTTATTTCACGTCAGGAAATGTATATTAATTCACATTTTGATTCTCTAATTCTGGTAATGTCTCAAGGTAATAGAATTAATATTTGAAAAGTGTCCCTGATCATCCCTGCTTTATTCTGGAGTTGTCCCTGATTCTGTTGAGATCTGTCTCTGATTGGTAGACAGCTATGACAACAATCATGACAAACATGCTAGGATTTTTGTCTGTCTTGATGCATGCAGAAATCTGCAGCAATAAGTGAAACCTGTCCCTTCTTAGAGAAAATAACACTAGAATTTTTTTTTTATGAAACTGATTAAATTTAACCATAGCTGCGTGGGTTTGCATATTGCTTAGCTATGCATATTCTAGCTTAAATGGCACAAGAAGGTAAATAGCAAGATACACACAGTAGAAGCAGTACTGCAATAGTGTAGTGGTTAGAGCACTTGCTTTGTGAGCAGTCATTCCTAGTTTGATCCTCACTGTAGTAAATTCCATTTTCCATGTGAAAGCAATTCATGAACATTTTTTTCTGTATAACCTACTAAATTACATATATTTATGAACTGGAGTACTGCATTAAGTGCAGATGTGAGGTGTCATTGTAATAATGTGGAAAAATCCACAGTTAAACACAAGTGTCTCCATACAGTATATGTACACATGAATCAGGGATACTAAACAAAGTTATAACGTGTAATGAATGATAAATCAATGCCATACAGCAAATAATGTAAAAAATGTATAAAGTGTCCAAATCTACCACTTTCCCAAGACCCATGGTTCTTTTATTTCTAAATTAGTGCAGGGGTAAGTGGGATTAAGCACTTTTAAGCAGTAGTAAGCAGATTTAATCCTGTTTGTGCAGGATAAGCAATGCCTACACAGGATAAGCAATTTAGAGGCTGAGTGTAAGAATATTTAACCGGAAGTTAGCATTGCTTACCGTCCCGCAAACCCACGCAAACCTGCTTACAACTGCTGAAAAGTGCCTTAATCAAGCTGTATCCAACAGCCCTTGTTCTGCCCAGCAACAAAATAAACAGCCATTGCAGGTCTTGAACCCAGGACCCTGTACACTATAGTCACAGCAGTTAACCACTAAGCCATCACAGCTATACATAAAATTGAGGTATACCATAACAGATCCTCACTATAGCAAAATCACAATTCACATGTGAAAGGAATTTATAAACAATTTGTTTGTTGTATAACCTACAAAATTGTGAATTGGACTACTGCATTAAGTCCAGAAGTGATGTGTCATTGTAATAAAGTGGCAAAGTCCCCCGATAAACACAAGTACCCCATACAGTGTACGTACACGTGAATCAGGAATACTAAACAAATGTATAACATGTAATGAATGATAAATCAATGCCAAACAGTAAATAGTGTGCAAATTTAAAAATAAGCAATGCTAAGCATTGCACACCTCTGCTTACCAGGTGTAAGCAATGGGTAGCCCAGCTAAATAGATTTGCCCATTGGTATGCCCCTTTAAACAATGCCAACCTTAGGCAGGCAGGTTTGCCCATAGCTTAGCATTTTTAAAACCATCCAGTCATGGCAAAGTGTGGGAAATCAGACCTATTTAAACCCCAAAGGTGGGAATTCATCTCATAACTGGTAGCAGCTTCATCCTGTAGGCACAATGGCCAGTGTTGGGGAAGCATTGCACGCATAGCTGGGGCATCCAGGAGTCTAAGGTCATGGTAGGACTCCTGTTAAAAGATCATGAAGAGAGACTGCTGCAGGACCAGTACCAGGGTCCCCAATATAAAGCAGAAGCCTGGGACCATCTCGCCCATGACCTCACCAGTGCCACTGGCATCCTTCGAACTGGTGAGCAGGTCAGGCATCACTATGCTGATCTGAAACGGGGGAAGAAGGAGCTCTTGGATAAGTGGATTCAAAAAGCTAGGCATGGTGATGTCCCAGCAGTGTGTAAGTACTCATTCTACTAACTGTTTAATAATTGCCTAGCTCATGTATATTATGCATAGGTATGGCTAAATATTCCTCTTATGTCTCTGACAGCTGCAGCAGAGTGGGCTTTGAATCAGGAAGCGCATGTTTGTAGGCTGCAAAGGCTGTGTTGTGAGGCAGGTTAGTAATAATCATGCATGTACTGTTATAAGAAATAAATCTAAAAGTAGTAGAAAGTTAATTGCCAGTATAAAACCTGTATTGTGTATGGCATGTACTGAATAAACCAGACAATATGGCAGGAAGAGTCTTATATAGGTTGTATGCAAATAAAAAGGTAACAACCTTGCAATAAAGGTCTAACTCCTGGACTGCTTGTGTTTACTCTGGTATCATATGGTAATGTAGTGTTGCATTCTCTTAATAGTACTGTTGTATTAAGCACTGTTACCCACACTGTGCTACATAAATAAAATGTGTAGGAATGTCTGTATACTACTGTTTTAATCACAAGGTCATATTGTACAACTGAGGGAGACTTAGACAGAAAACAGTGAAAAGATACACAACAAAATTCAAATAGTACACTCATCTGTGATATAAACTGTTATATTGTTAGCACACACAGCCATGGTTCGAATCCTGAGAGTGGTAGTAAGCTGTATGCACATACCCCTCAACTGTACAGATTTTGTCAGGAAGTTCAGATAATTGGCTTAATTTTTCAGCCTGTCACCCTGTTCCCCTGGCAAATCAGTGGGATGATCCCAGATATTTAGGCAGCAAATAATGACATACAACTGATTGTCAGACATCATGACTGTCAGAAATATATGTATAACAACAAACCTGTCACTCTAGCAACTCACCAAAATGTGATGAGAGTAATATGCAAGTTATGTCCCATCTCTATCCCCATGTTTTGAAGCTATGACCAGAGTGTGTGCAGTAACTGAGTGAGACGTATGTGCATAATAATAACGAGGAATCTGGTAATATGTGTGGCAACATTCAGGTAATGTTAACAAGCATTCCCTCTACAGATCTGTCAGATAAGAAAGCTGTGCCTGGAAATAAAATATTAAAATCCTGGACTGGTACTGTTTAGTCTGGTATTGTATGGCATTGTTAGTGTTGTAGTTTCTCTGAATAATAATGTGTTACTCATCACTGTCGGCCACACTGTGCTACATAATAAAACTGCCTAGGAATCCCTGTATAAGACTGTTGTAATTACAGGGTCAGATTGTAAAACCACAGGAGACTTATAGACAAAAATCAGTGAAGGGTTACACAGCAATATCTAAATAGCACACTCAACTGTGATGTACACTGTTTTATTTTTAGCAGACACAGCCATGGTTCAAATCTTGGGAGTGGTAATAAGCTGTATGCAGAATCATACCCCTCAACTGTACAGATTTGTTCAGAATGTCCAGATAATTGGCCCATATCTGCTATCTGTTACCCTGTCCCCCT
Source organism: Protopterus annectens (assembly GCF_019279795.1). NCBI lineage: Eukaryota > Metazoa > Chordata > Ceratodontiformes > Protopteridae > Protopterus > Protopterus annectens. The sequence goes on along the minus strand of NC_056727.1, from coordinate 970,822,844 downwards.
GGCAAATCAGTGTGATGGTCTCTGAAATTTAGGCAGCTTTTAATGACATATAACTGATTGTCAGACCTGTAAATATTCAGAAAATGTATATGAAAACAAACCTGTCATTGTAGCAACTCACCAAACGTTTATGAGGACAATTGTCAAAATATGTCCCAGTTCCACCTGCATGTTGTCAAACCTAGACCAGAGTGTGTGCAATAAGAAATTGAAAGGTATGTGCATAACATCAACCTGGAATCTGGGAATATGCATAGAAACAGTTAGGTAGTGTTAACAAACAATACCTCCATAGGTATACCAGGTAAGAGGTGTATACTGTAGGTAAAACACAGTTCACATATATAGTTGTCTACAAACATACCACTGTCCAAACTAAGGCCATAGGGTAGTGTAATAATACTTGTAAGGTACAGATTACAGCAGTGACTAAGAAAGTAGTGAGGTAGTGAGAACTACAGGGATATACAAGTTGTTAATTGACATCTCTCCACCCCCACCATATATGCAACAATAATCTAAATACACAACTCAATGGGTATGTGTACAATTAAAACTAATGTTGGGACATATGTCCTATTTGATAAATATTGAAATGTATTTCTATGCATGTGCCATGTTTGAAATACTCCCACATTGGTGGCATGCGGCCATCAATGTAACCTGCATGCTACTGTGGTTACATATATGCATGTGTTCTGTTTGCTATGCAACTGTTCCATATCTGGTGTTTTGGGTTAATGGGAATATCTATGCATGCTGTTATACCTAATCCTGGAGTGTGTTGACTATTACTAACCCACATATATTTTAAAATTGCAACACCATAGCACATTTGGGAAGGCCGGTCCTAGTGGACCCACCTCTCCCACCTCATCTGGCCATGGCACTGGGCACCAGCACATCTGGGGCCCACCCCAGGACCTCCTTGTCCACTGGTCCTGCACCACCTTTGGGTGGAACCGCCCCAGGGGATGGGGCTCGCCCCCCCCAGGAGTGGGCACGGACAGGAAACTGTCACTCGTCGTCACATCCAGGGTCTGGTGCTCTGCAGGGAGTTTGGAGATCAGCTATGTCACCTTGAGGGCCATGTGGTGCATTTAGAGGGTCAGCCTGCCCCTCCTACCCTGCCCCCAGCATAGCCACCTTCAGAGCCGTGAAGGTGCAGTGGTGACTGCCCATGGGTGTGGACCTTAGTCCCACTGTTTCCATTTGGGGGCTCATGGGCTTCTGACTTCCAAACACCCCTCCCCATCCAAGGTGTTTACCCCCTACATGTGTCATATACCATCCCTGTATACTGTCTTGTCTGTCTTGTCTGTCATCCTACCCAACCTACCTCCCCACATATACCAATTATCCTTCCACAACATCCTACTCTCACCTTAAAAAAAAGAAAAAAAAGGGCAATCTGTTCCCCACAAAAAAATCTTGCCCCATACATAGCTGTCCATTTTGCACATGTCCACTGGACACATGTAATCTGGTCTAATTGGCTTCACAACATATTATTGTTGTCCTCATCCCTCTCTCAGGGGTTTGAGTGTCCAAATCTACCTCCAAATTCAGTGTATATGCACAGCTGTTGCTGTAGAAGAAATGGGCAGCTATAGACCTTCCCTACATTCGTCCTGCACATCCCTAGCTATTTTCCCTACTGTCTTTCCCACTTTTTGCCCCTTTTTCACTACTTTCCTATCACCCCTTCTTTTTTATTTTAAAGAAATTAGCGTGGGGGTAAGTGGGAGTAAGCACTTTTAAGCAGCAGTAAGTGGGTTTAAGCCTGTTTGCGTGGGGGTAAGCAATGCCTATTTAGGTTAAGCAATTTGGAGGCTGAGTGTAAGAATATTTAACCAGAAGTTAATATTGCTTAAACGTTGCGCAAACCCGCGCAAACCCACTTAAAGCTGCTCAAAACTGCCTTACTCACTCTGTATCCAACAGTCCTTATTCTGCCCAGCAACAAAATAAACAGTCCTTGCAGGTCTTGAACCAAGGACCCTGTACACTATAGTCACAACAATTAACCACTAAGCCATCACAGCTGTGAAGGCAGTTGTTTTTTCCAATATATTTGTCAGTACACATACTGAATAGTATTGAACAACTGCTATGACTTCTACAATTGTGTAGTACTTGTTAGTGATATTACTGTTGAATCACATATGTTGTTATATCTAAATATACACATATTGGATAAATATGGTGTGATACATCTGGGAAGGTATATACAACAGACATGTTTACAAATAAAGATATATACACATATATATTTATATATCTGTATTTATATACATCTGTATATTGTGTTGTATATATGGTCATATATACATATATAGCTCTATCTGTATATATATATATATATATATATATATATATATATATATATATATATATATATAGATATATATATATATATCTATATATATCTATCTATATATATATATATATATATATATATATATATATATATATATATATATGTATATAAACAGAAGAAAGAAACTGTTGCAAAAAAGAGTAAAATCCCATGACTGGAAGAACTTCCTAGTCAGCCTCAGTAAGAAGCTAAGATTCCTCATAAAATCCTCCAAAGCTAGTTATGAAAACAAAATTGTCACTGATTCTAAAGACAACCACAAAGCATTCTATAGCTATGTCAAGAATCTCAATGGCAACACTCAGATCTGCTCTGAGTTACAGCACAATGACACTAAATATACAGAACCAACTGATATTGTCAACATCCTGGCAGATAAGTTCAGTGCTAACTTTACCCCCACCCCCTAAAGGGTCCATCTCTATACAAGAAGAATGCAAAGTTCCTGTAATCACAGCTGCACAGGTAAAAACTACACTCTCCAAAGCCAAGAACACAGCATCCATGGGACCTGACAACATCCCAGGCTGCGTTCTACATGAACTACAGAATGAACTGGCACCCCACCTAAGCACCATGTTCAATCATAGCCTCACCTCAGGCTTTGTGCCCACTGAATGGTGCACAGCAATGGTTATCCCACTCCACAAAGGAGGAGCCACCATGGACCCCGGGAGCTACTGCCCCATTAGCCTAATGAGCCTGGTCTGCAAGGCCATGGAACATATCATCATGGAACTTAGAAACAAAGACATTGGTAATCTCCAAACTTTGGACCCCACCCAGTTCGGGTTTGTAAAAGGAAGATCATGTCTCCTAAACCTGATTAACTTCTTTGAAGCAGTCACCAAAGCTGTAGACAAGGGTAAAGTGGTTCACACAGCCTATCTAGATCTCGCTGAGGCTTTTGACACCATCCCCCACTCTGGAATTCTAGATAAACTCACTAAACTAGGTATAAATCACTATGTCACAAGATAGTCTGCCATCTAGCACACTGACAGAACCCACACTGTGAAAGTAGCAGACTCCAAATCTGACTTCAGACCAGTGACAAGTGGAGTACCACAGCATTCAGTCCTGGGTCCCCTCCTGTTTGGTATCTACTTTTCTGAAGTACAGGCTAACACAGAAGGTCTTTGGCTAAGACAGTTCACAGATAACTGCAAACTAGGAGCCATAATTGAAACTCCTAATGATATGGACATCCTACAAAAGGGCCTCAGTGAGATAGATGTCTGGTGTCAAAGCCATGGCCTCAAGCTCAAATGCCGAAAAGTGCATTGTCATCCCCTTTGGTAAAAACTCTGTATCCATGAGCTACCACATAGGTGGTAGTCTACTTAACACCAAAAGTGTGATAAGAGACCTTGGGACACATGTGGACAGTAGTCTCTCCTTTGATAATCACATTGCCACAGTAGTCAGGAAATCCTTCTACATGGCAAACCTCATCACAAAAGGTTTCTCATCCAGGAAAAAAGAGGTCATTGTTCCCCTCTACTCGTCACTCATTAGACCTATTATAGAGTACAGCACCCCTTTTGGTATGTACCTCCCAAGACATCTACAACAACTGGAAAGGCTGCAGAAATACCTCACAAAGAGGATTACTGGCCTCAAACAGATGCCCTATGCAGACCGTCTCAAAAAACTCCAGCTTTACTCCGTTGCATATCACCTAGTCAGAGGCGATCTCTGCCTAACATACAAAGCTATGTCAAACCCAGAGCTGTTGGACATGCTCCACTTAAAGAAATCCCAATCCCTCCAAGCTACATGCTCTAGGGACCTAAACCTTATCACCACAATAAACAGAACATGCTGGAGGGATAGATTCCTGTCCCAGAGACTTTCCATACTCTGGAATAAACTACCTATCTATATCAAACAAAGCTCCTCATTACCACTCTTCAAGAAAAATCTTGATGATTGGATGGGAAATAGGAAATTCACCCCTGGGATCACCTCTGTGGCTCTGCATGACAGGGGCACAGGAAAATTATTTTCTTGGGTGGCAAAAGCCAAGGTACCTTTTTGGCTAGGCTTGTATAGGCCCTAGGGCCGATAGCCTAGTACCTACCTATGAACCTATATATATATATATATATATATATATATGTATATCTGTATATATATATATATATATATATATATATATATATATATATGTGTGTGTATGTATATCATATATGTGTATATATATGATTCCACTTCATATCATCGAATTATCATTTCATCGACTTTCAAATCATTGAGACCAAATTGTCTAAAACTCAAATCGTCGAAAACTCATAATATCGAATCTCAAATCATTGAAAACTATAAAGCAGCTAGAAATAACATCCCAGACACTGTTTACTACATTTATGCAGGGGAGCAAGACCCCTGCACACACCCCCATAAATTAAATATACCAACTCCAAGGTCGCACTACAGTGGGGTAGGAAATTACCTTTTTCTCCCTGCCCCCCTGCATAAACATAGTAAAAACTCTGTGGGATGTTATTTCTAGCTGCTTTATAGTTTTCAATGATTTGAGATTCGATGTTATGAGTTTTCGACGATTTGGTCTTGATGATTTGAAATTCGATGAAATGATAATATGATGATATGAAGTGGAACCATATATATATATATATATATATATATATATATATATATATATATGTGTGTGTGTGTGTGTGTGTGTGTGTTTGTGTGTATATGTGTGTATATATATATATATATATATATATATATATATATATATATATATAAAAAACATATGTCCATAACATGTAGTGGAGTCATACCTCAGCACCAATAGTCACAACCTGTTAGTGCAAGGGGATGCCATGTACGTATTGCAGGTATAAATGTAGACTGTTGTTACTGTAACAGGAGTTGTCTTAACAGAAATGTTGTGTGTGACATCACATCTGATATTGACATGTATATCATCAGTTACAGACATCATAAGATCATCATAGTGCAGTACCACAGATATCACAGTAATGATCCTATGGAACAGCAGAGATATGACCAATAAATGTGGACAGTCTGACTCACTCTGGTCAGTCCAGATGTATACACAAAACCCCTTAGTGCAAGACGTGTGGACCAAGCCTGACAAAGTGGATGTTTACAGCCATGTAAATGGGGATATCACGAAAATACTGGACTAGATAAGCTCACACAGTTTATGCATTCACACACTCCTGTCTGTCCTGACACATAATAGCCAGAGGAACAGAGGTCAGAAGCCCACATACTACCCACTAGTTAGTGACATACATCTGTACAGCATTCCACTGCTTTGGCAGAAATACACAACAGTTATAGTGGTCCAGCAACAGTACATCTGACAAATATCTGGACATAACATCACACTGGGTAAGTACACTGAGCTGCTAGGCATGTCGCAAAGCACTGTGCAAACTACAGGCAGACTGCCACAACACTGGCCTACATTTCTTATGGGGGAATACACATGTACCTGCAAATATAGCAGGCTCTACAGGCATGTAACAGCATGGAGTAACAGACACCTGTGTGAACGCTCATATCCACAACCAGTCTGAACACAGCCACAGTCACATATGGTAAGCATGCTTAATATTACAGTATATGGACTGTGTGATCAATACCATCCTCATATGTGCCACTCACACACTAACCCTACATATACTGGGCCAATACACAGTGTATTCCACTGCCTGACTGTGGTATGGGACATGTGTCGGTTTGGCCCTACAAACATGTATGCTGATAGGGTGCCATACACTGGAGCAGCATGCAACATCAGATAGAACAGGACCAAGAACAATGACATCTACCACAGTCTGTACACAGGCCACAGTACATATTCACAATACACACTCTGTCGACAATCACCATAAGTACACAGACCTCACTAATGTACACACTACAACAGAATGTCTAGGTTTTGCCCTCAAATATAAGCCCTACTATACATAACAAGTCTAGCAGTCTGGTATCTCACTGGTTTATCAGGTATGATGTCAGTAAATAATGATGTACTGAATATATGCACCTCTTACTGCATGACATATGTGCAAAGGTTGACAGAGTTGTGGCTGGAGGCAGAAACACAGGGCCAATATTGACATGTTGCTCTGATAAACTCATGCATTTACAGGTGTAACAGGGTTTGTTGTGACATATGTCTTCTGAGGGATATGAAGTCAGTAACTCACATGGCTGTTACCATGTACTGACTGCAATCCTCAGAGTATGCTACTGCATTTCTAAAGATAGGACATGTGTGAGTAACACAACACATGTAAGACTCCAAACACTGGCCAGTCTGCAGATAGCCCTACAGGTGAGAATTTCCCCAACCACATAACACTGTCATGACAGATATTAAATCATGTAGACCAGCCATATCCACATAAACCCTGTTAAACCAACATTACTTCAAATGTAGAAGAGCAAGACTTACATTCTGTCCTCATGTCTGGAACATCCCCATCCTGTTGGTTGGCCTGTCTCCACAGTGTATGTTATAAGAGGTATATCCCACTACCATCTGTGATGCTGTTTGCCAAACACCGACATGAAGTCCTGCTCACACTGAATGAAAAGGGCCAACACCCACATGATGTTCCTGGTTATAGGAGTGGATTTCCATGCAATTGGCTATGGGAATGTTACCACAGCTGTTCCACATGCAATCAGCTAGTGGGGGACTGCAATTCGTGCACAGGCCATCAACTGATCATGAGCATCACTTACAAAATACAAGCTGCTGCCTAACAAAGCAGGTGTACTTTTCCACATCCACCAGAGAGGGAGTGAGAGAGACAGAGACAAAGTAAGAAAGGAAGGGGTAAGAGAGTCAGAGATAAGCATGTTTGTGTCATGCACTTACCAGTACAGGGTTTCAACCCCCTGCCTGACTATGTATGTCTATTACATTTTTATGCCATTATTACATGCACCACAAGAGCTTACGTTTTGGAGAGCTGTCCAAAGTATCTTTGAAGGTGAGTGACATCAGCAACAGTGATAAAGGAGGGATAAGGTAAGTGTAGTGCATGTGCCTGTCCACAAAATCAGGTGTCAGGGAAGACACAACCACAATCTTTCAGGGACTCACACACATCATCACAGTTGTCAGGGTCAGGATTAGAATTCCTAACTAACTACTTTGCTACACAACAGTATTACGCAGGTATCACATGCACCAAAGAGGTTATCAGGCTGATGTATGGGCAAAGGGTATATGAAGGTGACTGATATCAGAAGGCATGCTACAGTAGGGCAATGGGAGGTGTAGTGAGTCTGAATGGCTTCCAAATCATTAATCTCCACACACACACACACACACACACACACACACACACACACACACACACACACACACACACAATTTAGAGTAAGCTTATTAATAGGTGGTAGGAAGAAACTGGATTATCTGGACTACCAGGAGAAAACCAATATACACATGGGGAAAAGATGCAAATTCTTTATAGAGAGTTATCAGTGGTCAGAAGAGAACCAAGATCTTAAATACTAAGCTATAGCACTGCCAGTGGTGTATTATAGAATAGCATAGCAAGAATATAGCTTAAAGCATCAATGCATCAAATATCTGGTTGGGTGAAGTCACCTGCAGCTGGTATAGTAATGAGAAACAGAACCACAGAGTAGTATTAAAATTTAATTGATTTATGTCTGTAATTTCTAGCTTTTTTCTTCTTTTCTAATCTCTTAGCTCTTGTCAGATTATTTCTTACCCCCCATCTTACTTGAACTTTCTGCATTTGCTTTATATCTCAGATCTCATCCTTATTATTTCCTACCAACGTCAAGATCAATTCACGGGTTACTTTAATAATGTTTTGCCTATGCTATGTTCTCTTATCCTCTCTCAGTCCACGCACTTGTCTACAAGTTGTTATATTGCTGTACTTCTTCGGGTTCTCCCCTACTCAACTTTTTTTTGCAATCTTCCTTTAATATTACTTTTTCTTCCATTCATGTCTTGCTATTACAACCATTACATTTCTTAGTATTATTATGAATATTATAACTGATTGTTCCTAACCAGAATACTGGTGCATGGTGCTTTTAGCTATGTTGTTCCTAAGAACCTACATGGTGCTGTTCTCCTTTATATAAACCATGTACTGCAGTATCTGCAGTGCATATTGAAATCACTTCACTTCCTTAACTAAATTGCTGGAACGGTTATTTGTACTGCTTGTAAAGTCATTAAGCTGTAACTGGCATGTGTAATGGATACTTTACACTTAAGGTTTGTATGGGAAGATGGCGATGCTGTGGCTGATATGTTAGTTTTAAGAGCGTAGTTTCCATACCTGATCACTCTGAAGCATGCTTAATTTCATTTTAGAAGTGAATCAGGATAGGGAACTAAAAGTGACTTTTCTTTTGAAAGTCAGTGAGCTGATTATGTTAAGAAAAGTATTAATAAAGTAGTTAACTGCCTCAGGAAATATAACTGTAGAAAATATTAACCACCACCAGTGTCTGAAAAATGGAGTTATTGGCAATGTGTAATATTAAAAGGAAATAATATTTAAGCAGCATAACATAAACCAAAAACTTTATTACTGAACATGGCAGTGGGCTATTCTATTGTAAGATGGTGGCACCTGCTCCTTTAATATTATAAAACCAGCTGCTGCATTTGTAAAAATAAGTGAGAGATGTAATTAGATAAATGAGTAACATGAGTTCCAGCATGGCTGTGCACAGACATGTTAGTACAACAGATGTGAGAAACTGAACTGTTATCATATCATTTTACATGTGGCGAAGTTACTATCATGTTTATACTGCATGCATGAGCACCACTCATAAAGTGTGACAGTTTGAAAAGATAAAACATTTGAGTACTATGTGTCTCAAGGGCATTTTATAATGCAGGCACATTAAGGTGTTGTGTTCCTTAATCAGCTACTTCCAAGCAAATAGACTTGGGGAATATTTTATAGAAATTTTGAAAAGGTGGGATGGTGTAATTCCATAATATAAGCCTTTAATCTCTGCATGATACAGAAATTCTTGAAATATTGTTGACATAGGCAGGCAGAGTGTTCCCAGTCTAGCACATTCACATTTGTTGATGTTATGTAAGTATTTCATAGAAATCTCTTAATTTTTAATCTGCCACTTTAATGATAAATTCTATGACCTTTTGCACTTGTAACTGGCTCTACCTAATATACTGTATTGACTGATGTAATCTCATGAACTCCATCAGTGAGCACAATCTAGACATAAATACATTTTATTTATTTTATTTTATTTATTTTACATTTGTTGACCGGGCTAGTCCAACTGGATACATGTCCATTTTCAGTGGAGGCCCAGGGAGAAAAGCTCCAAGAACAGGGTTACATAAACAAATACAAGGACAAAGCTGAAACAAGTAAATACACTGACGATTAAAGGCAAAATAAAGCAAGCAAGTAGTTATATATATAATTTAAAAGAGATACAGACTTGAACAGATGGACTAACAGGGCTACATTGTGAACCCTTAAGGTTTTTGGGTTGGATGGAGGCTTAGAGAGGCTTAGGTGAGGCAGGGACGTTAACTGTTAGTCTGGATTAGAGAAGGGGCATAGCCATTGGGCTACATTTACTGTGGAAAAATGCAGTCTTTAAATCAGATTTACTGGCAGAACACCATATAATTAAAAGTGACACATTTTAGGAATGCATCATATTTTGGCCTAGGTAATGCAGTGCAGATCTGAATCATGGACCCCTTCTCCACCCCATCTCTCAGAGCCATTCTAGTGTACCCTTAGTTGGCTGTCTCTTCCTGATTACCACAAACACTGTCCAAACACGTCATTGTGCATACTACTTTCTTCTTTACTTTTACAATGAATACAGAGATTTGATTTTAAGCCATTGTTTCAAATTTTATAGCTCAAACACTGATGGCTATTTGCTAAACAAAAGAGAACAGTTTCACATTGAAAATAGACTTAGCACAAACAACAGTAAACTTCTCTTCCCTTGAAACTCACATTTATTGAAAATGCATCTGGTATTTAGTGGATTATGTGTACATTTATAGCCACATACAGCACCAAAACCCAGTAATTGTAGCTACATTGCTGACTGCATCCTTTTCAGATGTCTGTGTCATAAAATTAATAACAATAATAATGACTTAAGTCATATATTTCAAAAGTGTTTCACACATACAGTAGCCAAAGTATTAGAACCTAATTAACATAGACACATGCACACTACTCCTACAATGTCAAATTAACAACTGATTAAGAATGACTAGATAAAAAGAACATTAGGTACTTTCATTCACAGACAGCCTCCCACTCTTCCAGCAGTTAAAGCCACTTTGTGTGCACACCCCCTATTTCTATTAACAAATAAATTACATGTACTTTATTTGTAGCTTTGGATGAATTGCATGAAATTCTATCAAGATCGCTAGCAAAATGCTATAAGGTCCAAATATGTGTAACACAGTTTAAATAGAAGAGTATTTATGATTTTGTAAGAAATATTAACAACCCAATAACATATACTAAGTCAATAGGCACAAGCTCTGCAGAAGTAAAAGTCATCTGAATAATTACACATTAAAAAGTACTATTACTAATGCTCAGATTACGTCTGACATGCAACTTTGCATTTCAGTGCTTCATTGCGTCATCTATACATGCAGTGCCTGCTGCCCTTGAACAACAAACTGTCTATTTTATATTAAAAAATGGTGTGCTGGTGATATTGTCATAACATTTCCTGAACTAGATCAGCTATGAAGTATGAAGTGGCTGGCAAATAATGGCAAACGTTTCATAGTTATTAGGCATGCAGTCCTGGAGACAATTAAGGAGCCTATTCCAAATTCCCAATTGCTCCAAAGCACTGTCTGGTTAAGAGACTTGCTCAGTATCACATGGTAGGTAAATGAAGGTGGCAATATTCAAACTCTGCACCCTTGCCACAAGAATCAGCTCATTATCAAGTTGGAGCTTTAGTCCTCTGCTTTAACTGCCAAAATAACAGTTTTTAAGTAAATGCTGAAATCCTTTACAATCCGATCTTGCAGCCAGTATCACAGTAATATACAGCAGTTTCTACATAATGAATACTGAAGATCAGATGGATCTGATCATCACTAAAAATAATGCAGACTATACAACCCGAGAAATGTCATCCTCTTTGAAGTTATTGGAGGCTGTAAAGAAGATACTGCAACAAATATATCAATGTAATGAATCTTGTCTGGACTACTAAAATGCAATATGTTTAGACTATATTACACAATCCAGGCCTGTTAATGAATTAATTCACTCACTGGTGCAATTAATAAAGCAAATCAATTAAAGGCAATATAAATGCTGCAGCAGCTTTTGTTTAACAACCAAAAAGTCATACAAAAGTCATAAATATTACTGCATGCACATGCTCTTCTTTTGGGAATGCTTATATGCTTGCAGAACACTTTACATGTATTTTTGTGATCTCCCTGTGTCTCCTCTGTCACAAACAATGGCTATCTTATCTTGCAAACTATACTTCCAGAGTCAACAGATCCAGATTGTAGACCATATACAGGGTAAGGAATCAGGCCCTGCCAGCTGTAACAATGTCCCATTACTTGGCTGTCTCCCCCAGTTCATACCTGTCAGTATACATACTATTTTCTTCTTTACTTTTTTTAATTATCACAGAAATTTGGATTTAATTTAATACTTTTATTTCAAACTTTACAGAAAAATGGTAGCTTTTTTTCTAAATGAAAGAAACAAACACTCTGACATTGAACACAAACTTAGTATAAGAAATAGTAAATGTCTCTTCCCTTGAAACACAAATTTATTAAAATGTATACTGCAACTCATTAACTACAACAGACATGTTCAGATTCATGTTCAAACAGTATATAGTGAAGTACTAATTAATGTCTATGTGAAGGCTGTAGAAATTTAAAATTAAATCAGTAGTGTTTTTACTAACAGCCTGGGACAGCCCACTGGACACAAGCATCCTCTTTCAGGAGCAGCCTAGGGATACTGTCTGGTGAAGTAACCTGACAGAGTCACATAGAAGAAAAATGAAGACTGTACCATATTTATAGGAAGCAGGTGTTTAATGCTCATAGCCTTACTCATCTCTGCTATGTGCAAGACAAATTGCTGTGCCCAAACGCACTGCATTTCACAACTCTATACCTGCAAAAGCAAGCTAAACAAAATGTATTTATAGTTAAAATATCAATATTAAACTCATAGGCTTCATGCTGTCAAATTTATTCACAGCTAAATAATAAACATACTGTCAACATTCAACAGAATAAGGAAACCAAGGATCACATCCAGAGAACATGGCTCATAAGATGAAGATCTTGTTTACTACAATCAAGCACCTTCAATAACTTATCTGGTTTATTGGTAATTACTAGGGGTATAGTCCAGTGGACTATTGATCAGCCTAGCCCAGATTTCCAGTTGGCCCAAAGCACTGTCTGGTTAAGTGACCTGCTCAAGAACAGGAAAGGGCAGGGCATAAATATGAGACAAAATCAGATGTGTTTTGCAAAACTGGAGACAGATAAGAGCAATCTACTATAATTCAATTAGAAAAGATAACAGAACAGCAGGTTTTGCATCATCATGTATTTTGTGGACCACATAACTATGAAAGTCTAAGACTGACATCGACAGACTATAATCCTCTGGAATTTTCTACAAAAAGGTAAGGAAGAAGTTAAAGGAGACTGGTCGGTGTGGAGAATTAAGACTTTCTCCTCACATAGCTAAGGTACAGCATTTGAGTCTGTGTGACTCTTCCCAAGTCACTTAACTAGATAGCCTCCCTAAATGGGGCATTTTTCACACACACACACACACACACACACACACACACACACACACACACACACACACACACACACACACACACACACACACATTTAATGCTGCTTTTGCTCAATAACTAACCTGGGGACTTCATCTTGTTTCCTAATTCACTCAGTAGAATTCAACCATTGGCTGAAAAAAAAAAGAAATAGTCACTTAATGGGGCTGCAAAAAAATTAAACAACAACTATCCAGTCTGAACTGTCAAATCTTGTATATGTCAATAGTCTGAGTGCACATACACCAAGCAGGAAATCAAAATCTCAGTCTGCTATGCCTGCATGCACTCAAGTCTGTTTTGCATGTGGTCCAAGCAGGAAACCTAAACAGCAAAACTACCCTCCCCCAGATAGAACCAGGCTGTTGGCATCTGCCTAGGCCATCTTGTGGTGGATCTGGCTCTGATGCAGGGTTTAGCCACAGCTTCTGTGTTTTTGTCATCAGGGTGAGTCACTAAAGCCAGCAGTGCATATTTTTTTAAATAATAACATATTATTATGGAGTTCTGTTTTTTTCCATGTTCTTACATTTACTACAGAGATCAGGAAGGCCTACAAGTAATTTGTACATGCCTGAGACTCATGAAAGAATGGTTTGAATATTTCCTTATGACTGGAAGTTTATAAAATAGTCAGAGAAAGCCACTTAGGATTACTTTTTTCTTGTCAGGTACAAATAAGTCTCATTCAAGTTCAGTAAACCTGTTTTACAATGCAACTGAAGCAAGTGCATATGAGTGTAACAACAGATTATTGAATAAAGGCATGAGTCCATTTTTTAAAACAATGTTGTTGCACTTTGAAACTGCAATAATCTACATTTTCTGTCTCCAGTGTTTGAGGGTGAAGTGGATGCAGACACTTAATGCATGTATGTTAGGAGGCTTGGGCAGTGTATGTGATAGTGCAGAGCCTGTGATGTCTACCTTTTGTAAATAATTGTTTTCACATACTTGCTGGGACCTGTTAGATTAGTTTTAAAAGCTGGCTTTTAGACATTGTTTTATGGGTATGAGGGACTTCATCTTTTTTTGTCTCTGTCGTCACTCCCAGTGGCATTTCCAAAACTGAGAGCACAACTTTTCTTCTTTCAGTAAACACATTTGCTCTGATCTGTACTTCAGTGTGGCCACCAAACTCATTTGTGTTGGTCGTGTAGCATTTATCATATGTACACTGAGCCTATGTTCTACTGGCACTTTGTTATTGAATATTAGTGACTCATTATTATTTAATAATCATTAGTCACCAGCCTGTTCACCAGCTGCAATGAATCTCAGAATTGGAATTTCAGGTTATTCAATTTATCATTATGTCTAATATTTATGCACATAAATAGCAACTTCTCCATTCACAGCTTATCTGCACGAGTGTTTTTTTTTTCTGTATGAAGTCTCCAGACATGGTTTTGTACCCATACAGCAATAGTAGCTTTAGTCAAAACCAGGATTGCATTTATATTAGCTCCTGAATAGAACTTAGCTGTCTATACACTATACACGGCAACAACATAATGTTTAAGCTATTACTTGTTACAAAATAAGTGAAATGAACTGAACCGCATAGTTATTTCGAATATTATGTAGATATCCCAGGGAAACCAACTCTGTGACCATATTGTTACTAAGCATATATTGCTTGCTTTATGATTGTAGGCTTCATTTTAGAACTCCACGGTCTTTTCCTTCCAGGACAGTGCAAGTGTACCAAAAAGTGCCCTGAGATGGAAAGTATTAGTGATTTAATCTCCAAGGATGTCTTGTAAAAACAGCGGCACATCTTATTATCCATTTATTCTTTTGGAGTTTCTTCAGTTTTAAAGGCATGCAGAGGATGGGATTGTGATCAAGTACATGAAAAAATAGGATCAGTAGTGGTTGGGGGAAGGGGGTAAGATGGAGGGGACTGAAGCTAGATCTCCTGAGGATTACAGTGGAGGGAAGCAGAGGAAGTTTACTGCATCTAGAAACCATCTATAGGAAGCCAAATTCAAAAGAGGATGAGCAACAAAATGATGGACTGAAAAGTTGTCGAAGTGGTAATAATGGGAGACTTTAATCCTTCTGGAATGGTATCATGAGTGTCCAGGAAGAAAAAGGTGGTAGAGATAACAGATTAGATAGGATTTGCATAGATGACAACTGAGCAGACCAGAAATAGGAATTTTTGGAGCTGGTGTTTGAGAAAAAGGAAAATATCCAAGTGGTAGAAGTAATATGACTACTGGTCAGAAGTGACCACTGAGGGAGTCTGCTTTAGCATGAGAAGTAGGCAGAAAAGTCTTGAAGCAAAGTCCCCTTGTATGAGGATATAAGGGAGTAGACTATGAGAAGCTCAAACAGGAGATGAGGGTTGGTAAAGCATAGTGAGACCCGAGGATAAAGGAAGTGATGAAAAATGAGGATACTGAGAATAAAAAAAAGATGACCAGTAAAGGGAAAGGGAAATCAGTGTAGTTCATGAGCGAAATAAGATTAGCTGTTAGAGGCAAGGAAAGAGTTACAAGTGTGGATGGATGGTGCATGGAAGGATCGAGAGGCAGTTAAGGTACTGGCATGTAGGAGGCCTTCTTCAAGTACATGTCTGTGATGAAGGTAGACCAAAAAAAAGTTATTCAAATTGAAACTGGACAGATATATCTTAGAGTCTGCAATACAGAATTAAGTCACAGCACCAAAATGTTATGAAAATGAACTTCACAGCCAGTCTGTTAATCTACCATGAAAGTTTTGACATCATAATCCGCTTAATGGGAAAAAATGAAAAGGTAAGTAGTCAGGACCTTTGCTCACTTAATTGTTAAGTCTCATATACCCACGTAATACATTTCCATTTTGCAGGAGAATCAGTGGGTGCAAGACAGAGACAGTACTCTGACCGAGTGTACTAGCTCGCTACAGGATACATGCACATAAAACATGTACACCTGCGCAGACATTAGAGGATAATCAGTGAACCTACAGTGTATGTTTGGGATGTGGGAAGGAAACAGAGATTACTCAACAAAAACCAACATAGGGGGCATACAGATTTTACTGATGGGATCCTAGCTGAGAAATGAACCGGAGAACCAGGCACTGTAAGGCAGCAGTACTAACCACTGCTCCACTCGGAGTAGG
Source organism: Protopterus annectens (assembly GCF_019279795.1). Classification (NCBI taxonomy): domain Eukaryota; kingdom Metazoa; phylum Chordata; order Ceratodontiformes; family Protopteridae; genus Protopterus; species Protopterus annectens. The sequence continues at coordinate 970,806,466 of NC_056727.1, read as the reverse complement.
ACTTTCCTTTACTTTAATTTGACAAGCTTTATGCTGCTCTTCCTATGAAGCTTTGCCATAGCTCTGGAATTTGCTTTTATCTTCAAATTACATTAGATGTTTCTTATTAGTGGAAACATGACCATTAAATGGCCAATAGCTAAGTCATGAACCAGGATATAAAGACCAGGAAGCATAGTTGATGAGTTTTGCATAAACCTGATTATATGGCTTTCATCCATTGGACTGAGGGTCTTCCTATATTCTGTATAGGAATTCTGAGTAAGTATTAAATGAAAGTGTTATACAATTTGGCATTTGCCTGTCTTTCCTTTTTAAAGTTTTGTTTTTGTTCCTGCCCTCATGGTCATCAGCATTCCCCCTCCACTCACTCTAGTAAACCATTAATTTCTCCAGAAAGCAGGATTGAAACACTGATTTATTTTTTCCAGGAACTAGTGGTAAGCAGTGGAGAGGGGTACTGTCATCCACTGAGGGCAGGAGTTTTCCCTTTAATCCTATCTCCATGACAAATGCTCAGTAAGCCACTCTAGTGTTGGTGTACTGTGGGCATCAGAGAGGACATAAAACTCCCTTCCACAAGTAATGCAACCTGTCAGCACCCCTGTCCCTTCCTGAAACGATTGCTCCCATTCAGTGTCTGGTCTCTATAAGAGACCATACCATATGATGACTGAGTGCCTCAGACATGCACCCCCACAATCTTCTCCTGAAAAGAGGTGAGTCAGCTAACCCACATCATTCTTCCCTCCCCCAACCAGCACCAGAAGGTACATTAGTCACGAAATGAACTTGGGTTTCCTAAGTTGTAGTCAGGGCTTTATTCCTCTACCCAAACAGGGTTGGCTACACTGGCCTTTCTTTAGGGTTGAAAGCAAGCATTCTGGAATTTGATAGTTGCCTTTTACAACAATGCAGCAAACTGTTTATTCATGTGGCTTAATCAATAAAGTGAACTCCCTCTGCTGAACACTACCCAAGCCAAGATTATTTTGTGCCTGGAAAAATGATGCCATGTTAAACAATGCCTGCAGTGTGTGTAATTATACATTTATCATATACGCCCTGTGTAAAGGAATTTACCTGCACAGCTCAAGTTAGTGCTACTATGGTTTCATCTACTTATAAGTCCCCATACACAGCAGTATGAATACTTGCAAGGAGCAGAACTGCCTCATGCAATGAAGAAATTATTTTAAATCAGGAAATGTTTGTTATTACTTTTAATAATCAGAAAGAATACCCCCAACCTCCATAGTAAGAGAAAGTGCCCAGTCCTCAATAAGCTGTATGCAAAATTCAGAAAGCACAGCCATCTTTACGAAAATGTTCAATATCATAAGCACCAGTAACTCAGTACAATGTAAAGATTACAGACCACAGAGACTGACAGCACTAAAGATATACTGTAAGCAGAGAATAAGGAAAGTGACAGTGAAAAATGACAACAGACTGTATACCACAGATAAGGAGGTCAATGCAGGTTAAAATACACAAGTAACAATGAATGCTAAAGCAAAATATGAACCTTTGTGAACATAATACTACAGGAAGACTATAACAGGTTGAAGCCACAATCAGTAATAGATAACACAGACACTAGACTTCATACAACCAAAACAATGCAGACAAACATTTTTTTCATATCAGAAGTGAGTTAGGGAACATATTGCTGAAGCCTCTTTTAAACTTTATAAAGAAAATTAAATAAAGCACTGTGTTACAGCAGAACAAAGTCGTGCACATAGTAGGAACAGAATAAATGATAGTGTTTTAGTGTAAATTCCTGAAGTCCCGTCTTATTAGAGTATGCACAATAAACAGTATAAGTTAGATATTACAGATGATTAATCAAGATCCCATTGGATAGACAGTGTTTTCTAAACCCTCACTGGTAGCAATATTAGTTCTTTTATAAGATATTTGCAATATATTTTATAAGATATTTGCAACATTTCTGAATACAAGTATAGTATAAACTAGTAATGACCTACACATTAACAGTCATCAATGAAGGAAAAGGAATTTTGTGAGTGCCAGGGTATAAGCCATAGAAAGGTGTCACCATTATGGTCATGAGCCAGAGGGAAAGTAATGAGCTAATGAAATATTTCACGCAGAATATCAGCAAAGAATTAAGGATTGTTAAGACTAAAGGTACCCACTGGAAAAAACAGATGAATATGCAGAGATTATGAAGAAGTTCCATAAATCATATTACTGAAACTGCACCAGTCAGCTTGCTGTTAAAACAAAACTTTCAGAAAAAAAGTTACCATGTCTGACTGAATACAGATTGACAAGAGATGAATATATCAGGAAGAGAGACTATGTAGATACGGTAAAGATAAAAAAGAAAGATGAAAGAATATGCTGAGGTATACAGGAGTCCCCAAATCAACTCCTACAAAGGACAACTTTGCTGGTGAAAATTGAATAGCAGAAAGAAAAAAATGGCATATTACTTCATAGGTTCAAAGGTTCCTAGATTACTACTAGGCTAACTGCCCTTTGTGGGCCATTTTAAGCCTAGTCAATTACCTTATGTGAGAACCAAACGCTGCACCTTGTGTCTGTAAGGTAAACACCTTAACCATTATGCCAACCTCCCAACCCCTCCCTCCTACTCAATGCAGTGCCATACTGTGTAAAAGAAATGAGGGGACCAGTGATCGTCATGACATTAGAAAGCAGTATTTTTGTGCATTTCTGAAGCCTAGTTTAACAGTAGTGGTAATGAAGAAAATGACTCCACGTCAGATTAGAGTATTTTGCCAGCAAATGATAATTCCAGTGAGAATTTACTAGACAGGTACATACCACTGCCCTAGGAAGTCATACATGGCTACAAATAATCCATCATATTTGAATTATTATATCTGTTCATCTGTCAATTGAAGTAATACCAATAACACTTTTTGTTACAGATTTTCTTCACTGAGCTGAACAGGCATGAAAATGGACATCTAAGATATATATATGTGTGTGTGTGTGTGTGTGTGTGTGTGTGTGTGTGTGTGTGTGTGTGTGTGTTTGTACAGTAACATGCTGAGTTTGAAAAAATGTGTTCTGTCTTTAAATGTGCCCTGAAAATGAGATGCTTCCACAGGAAAACCATGTATTAGCTACTTAAAAAGGCACCATTTCACAGTTCATTTTGTACAAAAAAAGGAATCCTGTAAAAGCAAAATAGGAAGTTCATTCCTCATGTACTAACAAGATGTTTGTGTATCATGTACTGGAAAGAATACAAGCCAGATTTTATTCACCAGACAAAATGAAAGACATCAAAAGCTTCTACATTTCTTGTCCAGAATGCCAGAAAACTGGACCTCATCATGGGCATAAAAGTCCCTTGATCCCAATGCCTGGCACGGTTCACCTTAATATTGTCAATCACAGTACGGTCGACCCCACTTCCGCGAATACCGGAGTGCGACTATCCAAAACATCAAACACCACATTTCCGAACGGCAAAATCTTGCCCCGCTTTTGACCCATGGTAGCACTGGTGTGGAGGTGTGGCGTGGTCAGAAATGTCAAAATCAACATTTATTCAACATTTGGAAGGATTTGCGATTCTGGTTTCGCGGAAACTGTTCTATGAAGTGGCCGGTCGATCATGTGTAATCGACAGTATGAAGGTAAACCGCCTGGCAAAGCAATCCCATTTAAATGTATTAGTATGGACATTGTGCGACTACTAGTAAAATCTGTCAATGGCAACCAATGCATAGTAGTAGTAACGGAGCATGCTACAAAATTCCCAGAAGCGGTGCCTTCGTGCAAAACTAATGTTAAGGCTATTGTCAGAGAACTGGTTCTGTTAATCTCTATAGAGATTATCTCTACAGAAATGCATATTAACCAAGACAATACCTTTATATCAAGGGTTATCAGTTATGTCAGTATTTTAAAATTAAACATTTGAAATCATCATTCTACTATCTACAAACTGATGGATTGGTAAGAAGTTTCAATAAAATACTAAAATCCATGTTAAGTAAAGTTATTGATGCAGGTAGCAAAAACTAGACCACCTGTTACCTTATTTACTATTTGCAATTCCAGAGGAATATCAATATTACACTGAATTAACCCATCATTTGAATTTCTGCAGGGTAGGTAATCAAGGGGACTGTTTGACATTGCTAAGGAAACTTATAGGTTCATAGGTTCATAGGTAGATACTAGGCTATCTGCCCTAGGGCATTTATAAGCCTAGCCAGAGTGTATTTGGCTTCCGCCTCCCTATTAGATTAGCCTACTGTGCCTCTGTAAAGTAGGTCACAGAAGGTACCCTTTTAAGATTAGTTTACTGTGCCTCTGTCTAGCAGGGACACAGGAGATATCCCAGGGGTGAATTTGCGATTTCCCATCCAAGCGTCCAGATTTCACTTGAAGAGGGTCAGCGAGGGGCTACGTCTAACATGAAATGGGATTCTATTCCAGAGTGAGGGGAGCCTTTGGGAAATGAATCTGTCCCTCCAGCATGTCCTATTTATTTTTGTGCTGAGGTTTAGGTCCCTGGAGCGTGTAGCTCTAAGGGACTTGGATTTTTTGAGGTGGAGCATGTCCATTAATTCTGGGTTTGACATGGCTTTGTACGTCAGGCATAGATCGCCTCTGAGTAGGCGGTAAGCAACTGAGTAGAGCTGTTTGTAACCCATGATCCTCTTGGTGAGGTACTTTTGGGGTCTCTCCAGTTGCTGCAGGTGTCGGGTAAGGTACATACCAAAAGGGGCATTGTATTCAATTATGGGCCTGATGAGTGACGAGTAGAGGGGCACAATGACCTCTCTTGATCTAGAAGTGAACCCTTTTGTGATAAGGTGGGCTATATAGAAGGTCTTTCTAACCACTTTGGCAACGTGATTATCAAAGGAGAGATTACTATCTACATTTGTCCCCAAATCTCTAATTACTTCTTCCGTAACTAATGGATTACCACCTATGTGGTAATTTGTGGGCACCTTGTTTTTCCCAAAGGGGATGACTATGCACTTTTTAGCATTTATCTTGAGGCTGTGGCTCTGGCACCAAGCATCCGTCACTGTGAGACCCTTTTGGAGGATGCTTATGTCAGCTGGAGATTCGATTATGGCCCCCAGTTTGCAGTCATCTGCGAACTTTGTCAGCCATAATCCCCCCGTGTTAGCCTGAACCTCAGAGAAGTATATACCAAACAAGAGAGGTCCCAGAACTGAGCCCTGTGGGACACCACTTGTAACTGGTTTGGATTCGGACATGGCACCTGTTATTCTGACCATGTGGGTTCTATCTCTGAGCCAGTTAGAAACCCATCATGTGATATAGGGGTTGATATTTAAGCTGGTAAGCTTATTTATGATGCCCGAGTGGGGTATTGTGTCAAAGGCTTTTGTGAGGTCCAGGTAGGCTGTGTGGACTACCTCATCTATGGCTTTGGTAACTGTTTCAAAGAAATCAACTAGGTTTAAGAGGCAAGATCTGCCCTTAACAAAGCCGAATTGGGTAGGGTCCAGTGTCTGGAGGCTCCCAATGTCTTTGTTTATGAGTTCCATGATAATACGCTCCATAGCTTTACAGACCAGACTAGTCAGGCTTATGGGGTGATAGTTTCCGGGGTCTGTTGTGGCACCACCTTTGTGGAGTGGGACCACTGTAGCTGTACGCCATTCTTTGGGTACATATCCTGTAGTAAGACTAAGTTTGAACAGTGACTTAATGTGAGGGTTTAGTTCTTCTTGGAGCTTGTGTAAGACACAGCCTGGGACACCGTCTGGTCCCATAGATGCTGTGTTTTTTGCTTTGGAGAGGGCAGCTTTCACCTGTGCATCTGTGATGTCAGGGAGGTTACATTCAGTTGGGATAGGCGTTTGCTCCTTTGGGGGGAAGGGGAGAAGTTTGCGCTGAATCTGTCTGCCAGGATGTTGGCTATGTCTGTAGGTTCGGTATATTTTGTACCGTTATGCAACAATTCAGAGCATATCTAGGAGTTTCCGCCCATGTTTCTGACATAACTAAAGAAGGCCTTGTGATTATCTTTAGTGTCTAGGGCAATTTTTCTTTCGAAACTGGCCTTTGATGATTTTATGAGGGATCGAAGTTTCTTGTTAATACTGATCAGAGATGCCTTCCCTTTTTGGAATTTTGCTCTGTCATGTAGTAGCTTCCTCCTTCTGTTGTATAGCTTATTTATGGCTGGGGTCCACCAGACCGGTCTCCTGTTTTTGGAGGAGTGAGTCTTGGTTTTATTTGGGATAGCACGATCCATGCATTCCTGCAGGTGCTCATAGAATGCATTTGTAAAGGATTCTGCGGATTGGGCTGTATTATCATCTGGCCCAGGGGCTTTGAAGGATTCCACCTCAGTCTTGAGAAGTGCAAAGTTGGCTTTTGAGAAATTCTTTACAGTGATTTCCTTGGCTGGGGTGGGGACGGGATATGGATGTCCAGGGAAATTTGTTTATGGTCTGATCTTACCAATGAGGGGTTTACCTCTGGTGTGGAACATAGAGTCCCCATGTTGGTGATGACCAGGTCCAATATGTTGTTCCCACTTGTGGGAGTGGTGACCAGTTGTTCCATTGCGTTAGAGTTTATAAATTCAAGGAACTGTTGGGCGAGGGTGTTTGGGCTTGAGTAGTTTTCCCAGTCAATGTTTGGGTAGTTGAAGTCACCCAATAATATAGTGTTTGGAGAGACCTTCATATTCTCCAGTGTTCTCAGGCATGCCAAGTGGGGTTCCCATAATAGGGAGGGTGTTCTGTAGCAGGCTACAAACTGAAAGGCAGTTTTGCCCACTGTTAGTTGCACATGGATGGTTTCCGATGCTTCGTGCAGTGCCACTAACCTGGAGGTATAGGTATCTTTGATGAATATAGATACTCCCCCTCCTTTTGTGCTTCAGTCCGAGTTTTGGGGCCGAAATGCATGGTATGAGTTATAACCTGTTAGTGCTGGGGTGCTCTCAGGAGCCTTGAACCAGATTTCTGTTACTGCACAGACATCGATTTTCTCCATACTGAGGAGAGTCTCGAGTGCATGCATCTTGAGGTTTAGACTTCTGGCATTGAGTAGCATTACCTTTAGTTTTTTTATCTTTGGGTTGTCTATGGAGGTGGGTTTGTCTTTTGAGCCTTGCCTAAAAAAGACACTATGGGGGTGGCAAGAGCCTTGGCCAGTATACGAAAGACTAAGGGTGACAGGTGCAAGCCGTCCCTAGCGAAGCAACGTGGCTTGTCGAGCATGTCATCCCAGGCTGACAGACACTGGATCCCCTTTGAATGACACCAATACTTTAGCCAATTGTTGAAACTGATCATTTTGTCTTTATACTGTGGCATCATTCTTGGTGAGGGCAAGATGCTACTCAAGGTCAGGGACATACCAGCCTGAGCTACATGGTCAGAGAGCTCCTCTATGTCTCTTTTCATGTAGTCCAGGGAGGTACGTCTCAGGTCATTCACACCAGCATGGACAATGATGGAGTCATACTTGTACTTGCTTTGGAGTGACCTGAGTGCTTGCGTTATGTGGCGGATCCTGGCACCTGACAGGCAGCTTACAGTGATCTTCTTCTTGTTCAATCTGGTGATTGGGACGTCAGTGTGTCGGACAATAGAGTCCCCTATAACAAGTGCATTTGGTGTGTTGTTTGGCCTTATGGGCTGTGACTGTGAGGCACACTGATTTTGTGAGATATGTGATTTGTGGGTATTGTTGAGGGGTGCCTGTTGCTTGGATATCTGATTAGGATGTCTTTGCTGTTTACGTAGATTTTTATTTAGAGCCTCCGAGTATGTTTTTGTGTGTTTATGTGTTGGGTATGCAGATGCAATAGGTCTGTGTGAGACTGGATTTGTGGTGTGGGTGGTTACCTTTTTCTACTGACTGACTGTGCCAGTCTTGGGCTGAGAGAGCTCTGCCTCCAGTTTGGCTGTGTAACTGCATCTCTCACATGTATTAGAGTTTGTTGGCAGGAGGAGAGGGTTGTCTGTGTACATAAGGCAACTGTAATATTGCCTCAAAATTCCTAGATTCACCAGCTGGACTGGAGAGTAACCTTGAAACTGACCTTTGGACATACCAGATTAGTATAGGGAACTGTTTTTTTTTACTGATCAGATTAGGGAAGGGAACTGAATTTTCACTTGATCAGGAAGGACCAATCGGGAGTCTAATACTTATGAGAAGTCAAGGAGGGTGTAGTGCTTTAGTTAGTGTTTCCTTATAAGAGATGAGTAAGTGCAGGGCTTTAGAAAGAGAATAGTGTGATTACTTTGAGAGTTTGAACAGTTCTAAGGGAAAAAGTGAAGAGCAGACTTTGTGGAGCCTGGAATAGTTTAAATCTGTTTAGGTGGCGCTGCCCGACGCTGCTCAGTGCTCAAAACCACACAAAAAGAGAGTTGTAGGGTTTTAAGAGAGATAGATCAAGGAGTTTAGAATTGACCCAAAATGGCCAATAAAACTACAGCTTCTAGGTAGTAACCACTCCTCCAGGGGCAGGCAGGCTGTTCAGTGTTAACCACTCCACTGGTGAACACAGAGACTTCCCTTTAGCCCAAGCAAGCACTGGTCTTCTAGAAACTTCCAAACAGTTCAGAACAGCAAATCTGTAACTGAACTTTCTTAACTTTCAGAAAGTGGGAAAAAAGCAAGATTTTTTGTTTTTTTTTCTTTTTGTTGTAGTTTAAAGGTAGCAGAGATACACAAGCAGCAAAATAATCACAATAGTGCAATAAATGACCCCACACTTGAGTGCTAGGCCAAAATCAGGTAAAATGCAGTTTTTAGAGAAAAAAACAATTTTAAATTAAGTGCAACACAAGAAATGCAGTAAACAGGCTCTAGATGTGTTCCAAGTACTGTTACTGTTACAGATATAAACTTTAGCAAGCCAGAAAATGCCAAAAAGTAGGCGGCAAAGCAGTAAAACTTAACAAAAAATCAGAAGAAAATCCTTAAAATGACAAAAGTGGCTCCTTTTCTTCTCTCAGCATTTTCTCCTCTTGGTAGGTGCTTCAGCAACAACTAGCAAGCCTGAAAAGATGCCAAAACCACGAGGCAGCCTGGTTTTAAGAGAGAGAGATCAAGGAGTTTAGAATTGACCCAAAATGGCCAATAAAACTGCAGCTTCCAGATAGTAACCACTCCTCCAGGGACAGGCAGGCTGTTCAGTGTTAACCACTCCCACTGGTGAACACAGAGACTTCCCTTTAGCCCAAGCAAGCACTGGCCTTCTAGAAACTTCCAAACAGTTCAGAACAGCAAATCTGTAACTGAACTTTCTTAACTTTCAGAAAGTGGGAAAAAAAGCAAGATTTTTTTTTCTTTTGTTGTAGTTTAAAGGTAGCAGAGATACACAAGCAGCAAAATAATCACAACAGTGCAACAAATGACCCCACATTTGAGTGCTAGGCCAAAATCAGGTAAAACGCAGTTTTTAGAGAAAAAACGATTTTAAATTAAGTGCAACACAGGAACTGCAGTAAACAGGCTCTCGATGTGTTCCAAGTACTGTTACTGTTACAGATATAAACTTTAGCAAGCCGGAAAATGCCAAAAAGTAGGCGGCAAAGCAGTAAAACTTAACAAAAAATCAGAAGAAAATACTTAAAATCACAAAAGTGGCTCCTTTTCTTCTCTCAGCGTTTTCTCCTCTTGGTAGATGCTTCAGCAACAACTAGCAAGCCTGAAAAGACGCCAAAACCATGAGGCAGCCTGGTTTTAAGAGAGAGAGATTAAGTAGTTTAGAATTGACCCAAAATGGCCAGTAAAACTACAGCTTCCAGGTAGTAACCACTCCTCCAGGGACAGGCAGGCTGTTCAGTGTTAACCACTCCCACTGGTGAACACAGAGACTTCCCTTTAGCCCAAGCAAGCACTGGCCTTCTAGAAACTTCCAAACAGTTCAGAACAGCAAATCTGTAACTGAACTTTCTTAACTTTCAGAAAGTGGGAAGAAACACCATGTGGCCTAATGTAAGGCGTTTACCTTACAGACTGTGGCCTAGATGACACCCCACCCGCCTTTCAGAGGCTGATGGATAAAATATTGATACTTCACTCCTGATATTCAATGGTATATTTGCATACCCTCAACTTCTTACAGCAAGAAATCTGAACAAAGCCACAAATAATGTGTGGGGTGGGGGCAAATACCCAAACATAGGGACACTTTTAAATATTGCTCTTACAAACTTAGAAAATTGATAGAATAACAGGTTTGCATTAACATGAATTTTACGAAGGATATGAAGTCTAAAAATCAAATGTCTGCCATTATTTCCTGACTTCAATCCTCAATGACTTGCCATTGATTTGCCAGAAAACTACATTTTTATGAGAAGCGGACCAAAAATATGAGTCAAAAATCTGGACATTCTGTGAAAATTTGGACAGCTGAGAGCTATGCCATACTTGGATAACATGGTCATCCATTCAGAGGACTGGGGATCTTGTTTATCAAATGTGCAAGGTATGTTAGCATCTTTAAGACAAGCAAGCTTGGTTGAAAATGCAGAGAAACTTAATATAGGTATGGTGGAAGCTAAGTACTTAAGAAAAAGGTGGTAAGCCTACAGCTATGGAAATATAGAAACCATAAAACTGTCCTGTGCCATCCACTAAAAGGCTCATGCAAACACACACAAAGTCAGATATTCTGAAAGTTTCACATTAAGGGGTGACAGTGCTTTCGTGGGTAGATGCTGTTTATGGCTATTATAAGTTATAAGTAAGGGGATAGAGTTAGTGTTTCATATGTTGGTGCATGTGTGTGTCTGAGTATCTTATATGGTGGTAGTGTTACATAAAAGGTTTTTCAAAGGTAAGAAGCAGGGTTAGGGTTTGGGGAAGGGGCTGGGTTATGGTAAGAAGGTGTAGGGGGGATTAGAAGAATTCTTCAAAATTCATTAAGTACTGTTGCCATTCAGATATACTATAACAGTTTTCTTAAAAAGTATAACTGCATTATTATTTCCCTTGAGAAATCTGTCATGTATTATCAAGTTACTGATTCAGCTTGCTATCTAGGGTAGAGCATTGATCTCACTGGGTCATTTTTTCAGACATAGCTAAGAGGTTAAAAGAACACAACAAACATGAACAGTAAAGATACTCTTTCTCTCTGTCTCCCTTAATATGTAGTGTTAGTAGATTCATAGATTAATGGAGGTTACAAAACAGAGTCAGTCTGTAGACAATGCCCACCCTCATAGGGCACCTTCTGCCTACAGAAAGGTAAGACAAGTCAGACCCAGGCAGGGTGAATTTATACACATCCATCCAATTTTCAGGGTTTGCCTTAAGTGAAGCAATGGTGTCACTCAATTTTATATATGATGACAGATCATCATAGACAGGGAGAGTACTGAGTATTAATAAATGTGTCCTTCTAGTGTGCTGTATTTGTTAAAGGACATTCAAGTCTTTACTTTGAGTATTTTTGGAACAATATGTATTATACAGGTATAGGAGATCAAGAAGTGTTGGGTCTCTAACATCACATAATGCTAGACATAAATCACCATGTAGGAGACGAGAAGAGTTAGAAGATATGGATAGAGCTTCAAGCTTGTCTTGGTACCTGAAGATCCTTAAACTGGTGATCTTTTTAGTTAGGAATCTCTGGAGTCTTTCTAGTTGTGCGATACATTTGGATAGATACATACTAAAAGGGTCATTATATTCTATATTTGGTCCAGTCAGGGGAATAATCACTTCTTTTGACCTGGATGAAATACCTTTGTAGTTAGATTTTCTGACTACTGTTGCTATGTGTTGGTCAAAGGACAGTGAGCTGCCTAAGATTTTTTGGCATTCTTTGTCCCTACTGACTATTTATCATCAGTCCTATCCATAGACAATCAGTCAATTCATTCTGCCATCAGTGCAAGGGTGAACCAAGAGGGGCCACCATTGGGGTGGTTAAGGTATGGATTTTTCTTGAAGCCTTATGTTCCCTGTGCATACTTGGCTTATGTGAGCAAAGGAGGCATGAAATGGCCTGTCTGTTCTGGTAGTTCTCTGCTTCACAAGTAGCATTGACAGTTTCAGTGCATCCTCAAGCAGGGCTGATGATTTCACATTCTCCACTAGAGAAATCGTGCCACTTCATGTTCCCACTGAGCATCCATGACGTATTTTCCCCCCCAGAGGTGATGAGGGGCCACACCCCTTCATTCCTTTCTCTTTCTACCTGGCTCTGTCAGTGCCTGGATCATTAATCAAACTCTGGTCACCTGGGTCACAGTCAAGCCTTGATTCCTGTGTACTGCTGAGTCTGGATAATTGTCTATGAAGCCTGTGTCAGTGACTACACAAGTAGCATATTTGCCTTTGATGCTGGAGGATCAGAAGGCTGTGAGTTTTATTCCTACATGAGGTGCATGGATTTATTTTTCCAATGCTGACACTGCAGCGTAGATTAAATGGTGTGTGCTAAATTCTCAAGTGTGCCATCCTTCAGATGAGAGGTTAAACCCAGGACTCATCTGCCTATGTTTGTAGTAGTTCAGGGGGATGCAAAAGACCTCAAGGCATGAACTATGTTGGGAAAGTTCCCTGATGTCCTGGTCAAATTTCTCCTAGTTGGTATGAATAACATCTCACGTCTCTCCTGAAAAGAGGCTGCTGGCCTAGTGGAACTAACTTGGTTAAAAAAGTGTAAATAAAATAAAATAAAAAAGATGTTGAGATCTTTGAAGACCATACCAGTCTGAAAGGAGGTGTTGTCTATACTGTAAGTTGTTGTAAAGATGTGGTTACCAAAGGTGACAATGCAATATTTATTCATTTCATTTAAGCTTATTTCTAACACATTGTCAATTTATATAGTTTAGTCTTTTCTGTAGTAACATGGTATTGGATGCTATGAAAAACAATTGTCAGACTGTAGTTACTGGCAAATTTATTTAGCCACATATCTTGATTATTCTGCATGGAATCATTTAAAAAATGTTTTCCAAGTAGGTTACTCCCTTCACCTCCCATATGGAGGCTGCAACCCTTACTTTATTACCCTCACTTCAAGGTTAGTCCAACTCAGAGAAATAGTGATCAGTTTAAACAGGAAAGTACTGTCTTTCTCTGTGTCTGAGATCCTGTATCTCAGAGTAAATTCTTCCAGTTCACATTCATGTACATATTTCTACAGTAATTGTGACCAACTAAATATGAGTAAACAATCTCTTGAGCAGACATGCTCAAGTAAACTAAAATGAACAAGTAGGTATTGTGCACCTGAAGGAATCCTTAACCAACAGTGCCCATGTTTAATAGTAGCCCTAGACAGGAAGTGGATCTTATTATGGCCAGTTAGGCCCAAGTGAGAGTAACTCAGTCAGTGTAGTGTGTTATACACAGCAGGAGCGGCCTTAGGTCAACTGGCACCCTAGGCAAAAAGGCTCCACAGCGCCCCACCACCACACTACCCGGTGCCCCCATCCTGGTCTACCTCCACCAAATAAATACTGGAAAAGTGCCCCTACCAGACTGGCACCCTAGGCAGCCGCCTAGTTGGCTTATGCCTAAGTCCAGCTATGATACCCAGTGAGACCAAAGTGCGTCTGCACTCAAAACAGGTTCTTTACTCTGCCATGGCTGGTTAGACCATGAGGCAAGTGTAATTCAGCAAAGGCCTTGTGCATTCTATTAAAGAAGGTTACACCTTCAGACAAGGAAATGATTTGCTGTGGTTCTGCTAAACTGAAATGCAAGAGTATCTCAGTCAGACTCATGAGTAAGTTATACTTAGGACAGAAAGTATTACCTATTATGGTCAATCTTATCAGATGGGAAATTACCTCAAAGCAGTGGTTACGTCCTATTATGGTCATTTACACTGCAATGGGAAAGTAGCAATAAGTCCAGCATATACTCTTTTATGATCAGCTACTGCAGCTTAGACAGCAACTTAAGCAGTACTTCCTGTTATTTCAAGCAAGATTCAAGTACTGGAACAAACCATTTTGATGAATATACAATGTTAAGGTCAATGATCCAGCTGCGAAAACTTCCTATAAAAGAAAGCTTTTCCTGTTATGTCTCATGTGAAATTTTTGTGACAGTAACCTGAAGACACAGCAATGTTATGGTGGCTCAGGGGTGTGTTGCTAGGACACATTCTGTTAACGTATTTATAAAATCT
>NC_056727.1:970649832-970787332 GCF_019279795.1 Protopterus annectens | reverse complement strand
AGGTGTGTGTGTTATGCATTTTAGTCTGCATTATAGTTATGTATTGCAGTCTGCAAGATTGCATTAGGTGTGTGTGTGTTATGCATTTTAGTCTGCATTATAGGTGTGCGTATGTGTCTGTGTATTGCCCCAGTTAAATATCCCTGGTGGCTAGAGTTACTCTCAGGCTCAAACCCTGCACTTTGGGTACAGGTAACAAGAGCCCGAATTCCCTACCCACCATCACTTGTGACAAACTGTACAGCTTTTTGCCTAATTTTTGTTCTGTTCTTCATAAAATCTGTGGTTTCTTGGATTTTTGTGGCAAAGCAGTGAGGACTAAATTCATTACATGACAGGCAATTGAATTTCAGACTTCATATTCTTCAGAAAATACATGGTAACACAAAACTTTTAATTCTAGAAATTTTCTATGTTTATAAGAGCAATATTTGAAATTTACCCCTATTTTTGGAGCTGTATTCTCCCATTATTGGCTTTGTCCAGTTTTTTTGTGCTAAAAGGTTGAGAGCTATAGTGAGAACTGAATTCACTGAATATGTCTGGGGGCTGTATTCCCCCATTATTGGCTTTGTCCATGTGTTTTGTGCTAAGAGGTTGAGAGCTATGGTGAGAACTGAATTCATTACATTATAGCCATTTAAATTTGTCTTACTATCTTTCAGGAAACACATTGTGGTAACACAACATTTTATTCTAGCAACTTTCCAAGATTATACAAGCAACGTTTAAAATGTATGCCTCCCTGTTTTTTTGGGCTTTTGTCCCCCAAATAAATTTTGTTTTTTTTTTTCGGATTTTTGTGCTGCAAAGTTGAGAGATACAGGTGAGTGTCGAGTGGGTTTTACAAAGAGCTGACTAGTTGAGAGCTTCAGGGGAAGAGAAGTTTACTGCTGCTTATGTGAAGTTTGCATCCACCACTGTTAATAGCATAACAGGTAAAATGGTTGCTTTTGATGCAGTAGGCTGTGGGTTCTACTCCCACAGTATGTAGATGCATTACTAAAACTGTACTGTGTCAATGTTGTACTTTTAAAGAGGTGGATGCTGCAGTCCTGAGAACACCCTCTTTGGCAGCGATAACTAGTAACTGAACCTGTTATCAGTTTGCTATCCATTCCCTATTGCAATATTATTAGCTTATTATTTTTTAATGCAACATAGGCAATTTATTCCTCAAGGGCAACAGGCACTTATTTGTAGATGAAACAATGAAATATAAAGTTGTTTGCTAGCAGCAACCTCTTCATTAGTTATAAATCTCTTTAATGTGGAATTATTTAGACACATTTAAAAAAATGGTTACCATTTATTACAGGGTCTACATTGCTCTGTTTACAATGCATTCTGTATATAACATTATAATAATTATTTATATTATTAGTTATATATGTTGAAATTATTTGCATCACTGTTTACAAATATCAGTCATACTCTTCTGTTTGAGAGACACAGCACTATGATACAGAAGAGTCCCCACCTCCTTTTTGATGCTGTATTTATAGTGTGGGTGTGGAAGGAGACTTTTATGATAGAAATGTTCTGAATTTGGCAGTTTTGTTATTATTGGTTCATGCATTTTGTTTCATTGCCTACAGTACAGCCTACTGGAAAAATAATAAATTTAAAACGCGCTCTGTCTAATAAGTGTTGTATTATACACGGAATATAATTTAATAAAGTCAGGAAGGTTTATCAAAGAAAAGAAAACATGTATGGTTCTTGTTTTGTGCACAAGGGGCCAATGGTTTGAAAACAGCCCAAAGGTAATCTTTATCCACCACTGGCCAGATGCATTTTCTTTGGATGTGGTGTGGGTTTCAATGCTGTTTCAATGAATGTGAGTTTCAAGGGAAGAGAAGTTTTAATGCCAAGCCTATTTTCATTGTGAGACAGTATTGCTTTGTTTACCTGATGTCCATTAGTGTTTCTGCATTGTTGTGTTGTAAAATGTAAAAATAAAATCCAAATAATCATTGTAGAAGTAAAGCAGTATGCACACATTTGTGTTTACGGTAAATGGGGCAAAATAGCCAGGTAATGGGACATTGGGATGGCTGCAAGGGCACTCTGGTGCCATATTTTAGTTGTCTGTTCTTCAGTTTGCCTTTGAAGGTTGGTATCTCACAATTCCATCGGAGTGGGTGGGGTTACGTAATTATGTATGCAAATTAGATGTTAATCAGCGTACAGATTTGTACCTATTTTTCATGGGCCCTGTCCAGATTTTTGATGTTTCCAGGTTGAGAGGTATGCTAAGCACATCTAGTTTGATGCACTGTTTTCTTTTTGTGAACTGCAAACCTATATTGGTAGCTTTATATACAAAATATTAAGACTCTTCCTTGAATTTTTAACATTACTCATGGCACAGCAGAACAGATGTAATGTGGCAGAAATCCATGACATCATAACGTAATAGTGGAAATACAACTGTGGTGATCTCAGCTAAGAGCAATCAGGCCTTGCTATTCACAGACATTGTGCTCAGTCCCATACAAGGGCTGCACACTAGGGGTATGATCTGCTGACTTGACAGGTATGAGATTCATAAAGATGCATATTGCTCTGCCTAAGCTGGTATATAATGGGACCAGAATGTGAATCACAGACAGTGGTCCATGAACAGAAATGTCTCTGTACCCCCCAAGCACACAGCTGCAGGTAAACAGATGCACACATATACACACACAGACATACTTACATGCAAACACATCGACACACTGTGACAAACACACATATACTGATACACTGTTCTGATAAGTACATGTGCATGCAGACACGTGTGTGTGTGTGTGTGTGTGTGTGTGTGTGTGTGTGTGTGTGTAAACTGTATATATATATATATATATATATATATATATATATATATATATATATACAAACTCCACAAATAATCCCAGCACTCGAAATAAATCACAAGGTCAGCATAAAGTAGAGAGTAGTTTATTAGGACATCCACAGCCCCATAACACAAACCGGTGGCCGGTTTCGCTCACAGCGTCCTCAGTGTGCAGTCAAAAAATAGAAAGGCAGATCTAGATATACGCGCAATGCGTATAGTATGCGTCACTCATTAAAGACACAGTGCTTGAATAATAACCATATAACCCGAGCTCATAGTAGCTACGGACTGAAATTATTTATACATGTGTGTATGTAAAAGTAAAAATAAACAAAAAAATAATAAACAAAAAAGTGAATGCTTTGAATATATATCTCTCAAGCACAATACTATATTGAACAATACAATATTGTTCTTTAATAATTACTGTAATGCATGATGAGATAGCCTAACATTCACCCAAAAACATACAAACATGTGAATACATAAACACACCCATTCCATTAAAAAAGAACAGGCCAATATAAAACACCTTGTAAGCAACCACACTAACTTAGAACAAATGCATTAAAAAATACAAAAATAAATAATAAGAATATGAGTGTATCCAATTGATACACTCACATTCATACCAATAACCCCCTGGTGAAACCCACCATCTGATAGCAAAAGTGCAACAAAGTTGATAAACCCCAATGGCCTATATATGATTGGAAATATGCAGAAGTTTTTGCTAGGAACATCTAATATTTCAAAAACCACAATTATTACCAGTGGTCATTTAACCCTGGTTTAAACATGGCCCCCAGATTTATAATCCAGCGGCGCTCCTTATTTGTTAACATTTGGTGTTTATGACTGTCCCCTAGGTTTGGTGCCACAACTTTATCCAAACCTATAAATATAAAGTGTGATGTAGGATGAACTAATTTGTGTTTATATAGGGCACTTCTTGTGCGTTGACACTTAATGTCACTAATATGTAAGCAAATCCTTTGCTTCAACGCACAAGAAGTTTGCCCTACATAAAAAGCTCCACACTGGCAGACAGCCATATATATTACCCAAGTGCTATTGCATGTAATGAAGCATCGTATGTCAAATACCTTTTTTGTATTGACTGATGTGAAAGATTTTGTTTTAGCCATGACTTTACATTGTCTACATGTACCACAAAATGTACTCCCCATAATACCCAGTGAATCAGTGTTGGATAGATGATCTTTTTTAAATTTAGAAAAATATTGGCCTAGGTTCTTGCCCCTTTTGTATCCAAAATGACAAACACTGTCAATGTGTTTACTAAAAAACGCATCAGATTCCAAAATATGCCAATGCTTCATTAATACATTTTTAATAGAGAATGTATTAGTTCCATAGGTTGTAATAAACCTAGTATAGGGACCATCACATTTACGTGCCCTATCAATCAATAGGGAGTCCCTATCTATAGAACAAGCATCATTGTTGGCCCTACTGATTATATTCCTATGGTAACCCCTATACAAAAATCTGGACTCTAGATCCAAAGCTTTGTTGTGATACCGTTCATCAGAAGAACAAATCTTTCTGGCTCATTGAAACTGTGACCCAGGTATGTTTAAGATAGTGTGGGGGGGATGGCAGCTATTGGCATGTAACAGGGCATTTTTGGAGAAAGGTTTTCTATATAAATCAGTATAGAGAGAACCATCATTCTCCTTGCCCACTAGAACATCCAAGAATTCTACTTCATGCAAGTTAATATTGCCTGTGAATTTTAAACCATGAACATTAGAATTCAAATATAGTATAAAAGTTTGCCAAAGCTCCCTGGACCCCCCCCCACACTACCCAACAATCATCAAGGTATCTTCTCCACATGATTAAATATGGCTTGAACATTGGGGGTATAGTATAAATATACTGTATTTCAAAATATCCCATAAACAGGTCAGCATAGGTGGGGGCAAAAGTAGCCCCCATCGCTGTGCCCTTCACCTGTAAATACCACTGTTGATTAAATGTAAAGGCATTGTGTTCAAGCATTAACTCAAGAATATTAATCAAAAATTCCTGCTCTTCACTGGAGAAGACACCTGAGTAGTTCATCCAATATTTAATTGCCTCAATGCCTCCCGTATGTGGTATAGATGTATAGAGGGATTGGACATCTAGTGTTCCCAAAAATTGATCTCTGTCCACTTGGATATCATCTATTAATGCCAGGAATTGTTGTGTGTCCCTAATGCGAGCTCTTACATAGGACAACAATTTCTTCAATTTGAATTCCAAGTATTCAGAGAGCGGTTCAGTCAATGATCCTCTCCCTGCTACTATCGGACGTCCTGGGGGGTTCAAAAGGTCTTTGTGCACCTTAGGCAATATATAAAAGTATTGTAAAACAGGACAATCTACTCGTAGTTCTTTTAACAACTGTGGTGTAATATGTAGACACACACACACACACACACACACACACACACACACACACACACACACACACACACACACACACACACACACACAAACACACTAGACCCCATGCTCCATGACCATTAACTAGCATGATGCAGCTGCAGTCATTGCAAAGGCTCATAAATATTTCATTCCCATTTACCATGATTGAACTGGAACTGCCATTAGCAGCCTCTGTTAGGATCCAGAACAGCAGAGATTAGCTGTGAGCTGTGTCACTGTATTGGAAGTGGGCCAGGGTTGGCTGTAGGACTGCTTGTCTTCAATGAAGAGCAACTCTGGATGGGCCATTATATCCCATGGTGTATTCCTAGTCAACCAGGATTGCCCAGGGCGTGGTGTTGTTTTGCTCAGCTATGTCCTGCTGAGTAATATGTTACCATTCCTTGATAGTCAGGCCCTTGCTGTTGTGTTTGCAGTTTGTTGTCTGCCATTGCACTATCACAAAATCCCTCCCCTACTTTACAGTACAGTCCACAATTTTTTTGTTTGTGAACCTCAGACTTTACTGTGGATCCCCATTCACATACCAGTTGTATATTTGGACTCCTGCTGGCATAGAGTGGTATGTCCTTACAGCCTGACATACTAATGTATCTAAGGAGTTTTATGAATTGCACAGGGCATGGTATTTTGCTTATTTGTGTTTGCTAACAAGATGGGTAAGCTAGTCCAAGAAAACTGTTCAGCCATGACCCAAGTGCCAAAGCACAAAACAATTTACACATGAAATACATTGAATTAAAAAGTCAAAAACACTTATAACTGAGTGTAAATAAGCAAACTAAATGGAAAACACACTTAATATCACAAAATAATTTATAATACAGATAGATAAACAACCTAAGTGCAATATAAAGAACACTTACTAGCGAGAAAGTGCATGTGCATGCTATATGCAATGCTCTGCATCTAGTGGTGGAACTTGTTTCTAACATAATGGGCAAATAGAAGAATACCATCATACTTGTGGACTTACACACAGCATATACTAATATTTGTGTATGGCAGATGTAAGACATTCTTGTAGTGAGTCAAGACTATGGTAGAGAGCAGGGTATGGATCCCAGGGCATTAGCAGAAAGGAGAGAGAGAGACAGAGAGAGATGTTATAAGAACTATAGGAGTATGTAATCAGAATTAAGTTTGAGGAAGTTAAAAGCTGAGAACAGGAAGTGTGATAAGAAGAAGGGGTGAAACGATCATTAGGGCAGTTGTATAGTGGAGGTGTAGATGCAGATATGCTTTAATTGCCTATTTGCACAGCAGGCATTATCACAGTGTTTTTACTATATGCCTGCCCTATCCAGTCATTACCTTGCTGGTAAATGGCATTGTGAGAACCTTGGTAAACCACAGTGACAAATAGGGTAATAGAGGAATACAAAATTTAGCAGCACGTAAGGATAACTTGATCCACCCATTTCTCTCATGTACATTTGGAAAAGCTACCGACACTACTTAATAAGTGACTTGTTTTGTTACAATTGTTGCAGCAATCTTCATATGATTCCCCACGTAGAACTGGATTTCTTCATTATTTGTTATTCTCATACTTCCTCAAAAGGCAGTTTCAATCAAAGATCATAGTTTCTGTGAAGAAATGCATCTTTGTCTTTCCCCTGAAGTGTTCATTATCATTTGACATCAGCACATTGTGGCCTTCCTCGTAAATCTGTCTTATAAAGATCACAACCTCCTGGACTCTGCTGATACCTTGAGGTACTTAAATATCTCTAATGTCCACACTATCAATACTTCCTTCACAATTGTCATTACTAAGGTTTATTTCCTGTTGCTTTATAAACCTCCACTACAGCAGTGCACGTTTCTGTTGCCTTTCTCAGAACTCCCTGTCCATGTGTAATCTTGCAAACATGAGGTCTCCAAATGTAAACTAATACTCCACGTGGGCTTTCCTAACTGGCTAAAGAGAAAGAATACAACTTCTACTTGGGTTGCTGTATCCTATGCATCTCAATATTTTATTCACCCCCCGAGCTTTCACATGCTATTGTTTGCTGTAGGTCATCCACTATTACTACCGCTGTGCAGACATGACTATTTCAAATTTTGTTTGAGCAAGAAAAAAATAATAATTTGAAGGAGAATTTGAGCTCATCTTTTATGTGGGGCAGATGTACTCACTATCCCATGCAGGAAGACATCATTTAGTGTATCCCCTTACATAATGCAGTCTGATATGAAGGCACTTGGGGACAATGGGAATTTCCCCACATTTGGCAAACTTCGAAAATGTTGTTCATTAATCCCTACTGACAACAACATTAGCACTATGTTAACACCCTGAGTCTCTTTTCACTTTTGTTCATATTACTTCCAGTCTAACTGTATACCGTTTCCTGGGTTTGCATACATTACTTTACATTTGTTTCAATGTAGTTTAAGAAGCTGCAATGCTTCAGATTATTCTCTCACACTGCCAGGTCAATTTTCTTGCCTTTTTTCTGTCTTTCATTTTGTTTCCATTACTTTTTTCCCCATCTGAAACTTAAAACTGTGATTATCAACTGCATTTCCACCTTCCTGGACCAGGACCATTTCTGATAGGGTTGACAATGTCATTGCCTGCAAAGCTGGCGAAATGAAATGCGAAGTGCTACATACACACTTTTACAAAGCCCAGAATGGAAGCTACGTTAAGAAAAAATCACAACATATATTATGCATGATCTACATTAAGTAGATACAAGGAATGGCTGAAGGGACTCATTTGTATGTTGTTGAAAGAAATAAAGAAGGAGAGAGAGTATGTGAAAGAACATTTAAATATCTTGGAAAGCTGCAAAGTTCATACAGAGATCTATAAAGCAAAGTATAGGGACACAAGAAGAAGATAGAGACAGTATAACTAAGAAGTGGTTTTAGAAAGTATTTCTGAAACAGAAAGAGCTGCACATTCATTAAATATTTTTTGAGGAGATTATGGAGGCAAAAGCCATAATAGAACTGAAACATCCATAAGATGGACAAAGATGCTTTAGTGTAATGTGACCTGAAATAAAATATTGATTAACAGGGTCTATATCAATTTGACGAAACCAAAATTCAGTGAACTGCTGTTCAACGAACAAAAAAACAGTGAACATTCACATAAGCAAACATTCACATCCACGAATGTGTTACACAGGGAAAGGAGTTACTTGCCCAACATCAGAAAAATGCCCTTTTCCCTACTGTAGTGCGATCTTGGATTTGGTATATATATAAGAAGGGGAGTTGTGGGGGGGGGGTGCAGCCCCCCACCTGTGTGGGTTTGATATACTGCGGTGTGTGTTATGGTGGGAATGTTGGGCAAGTAACTCCTTTCCCTATGCAATGCATTCTCGTAAGTGAATGTTGGCTGTTTTTTGTTCGTTAAACAACAGTTCGCTGAATTGCAGTTTTGACAAACTGATAGAGACTCGATTAACAAGGTGCCGAGGCATAGCCAATAAAAGAAAAATGGGCAAAATTACTTGACTATTTGGTCCTCACCTGCTGATAAATTTTAACTTTCTGTTCATCAAGTAGTGGTCACTAGGATCCCTTACTGGGAATCATTATTTTTTTCTTGACTGGACTCCATTTGTTGTTACCCTCAGTTTCCTATTGGTCAGCCAGTATTTCACCAGTATTATGCCCTTACTCTAATGATGGTAAGTGGTTTACCAGTATTATACCCTTACTCTAACGATGGTAAGTGGTTTACCAGTATTATACCCTTACTCTAAAGATGGTAAGTATTTCACCAGTATTATACCCTTACTCTAACGATGGTAAGTGGTTTACCAGTATTATACCCTTACTCTAATGATGGTAAGTGGTTTACCAGTATTATACCCTTACTCTAACGATGGTAAGTGGTTTACCAGTATTATACCCTTACTCTAACGATGGTAAGTGGTTTACCAGTAATTTGCTTTGTATAATGTGAAATGCCTTCCTAAATGCTATTATGGCCATATTCACAGTCCTCGGTTCTGGTCCACTTTGGTTGATACTATGTCAAAGAACTCTATCAAGCTCCAAGTAAATGTCGACAGATGCAGATTATTAGAACATTTCTGACCCAGCCTTTACTGAATATTCCAGATGCTCTTATTCTCTGGCTAGTGGTGAATGGAAAATAAATGAAAAGAAATATGTATCAGGAGGACACACTGATTGCAAATTAGTAGGTATTGTCTGGAATTTCTAATTGCAAGCTTCCACCCCCTCTCAAAAAATGTAATACATGGAAGAGACACAACAACAGCTGCAAATAAGTAGTTTGGAACATTTTAGATAGCTACATAATAAGCAGGTTAAACCTCCAGTAGCATATCACAATTATCACAATTTCAGAATCTTATGATAATAATTAAAAACTATCAAAGCTTGATATTTTGCATCAAGTACTAATTGTGGGAAAGCAAAATTTAAGTATGATGCTTTTTACACACGGTGAGTGTGAACAATGGACATGCATGTTAAGTACCTAATGTTAGTCTGTTTGCTTGCTAATCTGAAGGTGATTTTTTTAAATTTTTCTTGCATATCTATGCACTTTCATAAGCTTCTGTATCGGGAAAAGGTTAAATGTGAAGAAAGTTTAATCGAATCATTTTTTCTTGTTATGTGATTTGATAAGATATTTGAACTGCTGTTATAAAATGGAAAAAAGTTTAAAGCTTTAAAGGCTTAAAGCTAGGGCAAGATAGACTAAATTAAGTTAATTGAAAGTCTGCCTGTTTTTTTTATAATTGCTCTCTTTGTGTTAAAGGAAAATTGTTATATTTGTCTGGCAAAATCTTTTTATTGGGAGCCCATGCTCCTTGCTGTGTGCCTCCCAGTGGCTTCTAGCTATTTTTTTCTTCAGCACCGAGTCTGAGGTTTTCCATATAATTGAGGTGAGACTATTATGCTGCTATTATCCAGCACCTGTCTTGATTGCAGATATTTGAAAAGGAATAATATATTCTGATCACCTGTCCTCAGGGATGTTATCCCCTGTAATGGTTTGTTAAACCAGTAAGTTAGTGACATTGCAAGTTTCACCTTCAGGAGCATTATTCTCTCCAATGATTTGTTAAATAGGTAGATTAGTGGGACTTTTAATTCTTCCTTCAATATCTTTCCATCCCTTAGTAATCTGTTAAATGGAGAAGTTACTGGTATTATTAGTTCTCCCTTTTTTAATTTCTCCAAGCCTTTTGGGTTTCTAATACCATGATGGGAATGGACACCATACTTAAGTCAAAGTACGATTAAAGTTCATGAAATTATTATTATTTCAATCTTTGATGTCTGCCAGAAGTGCTCTTTGCAGCACCTGCAGTGTGCCCATTAATGACTCATTTTGCAATTCGTACAGGTTGCATGTATTGGTAACATATCTAAATACAATTGTAGATTCTTTTTTATAAGACTCATTGCTCCTACTACTATTGGAGCTGTCTTGGTATCTTTCTTCCATGTCGCTCTTGCTTCTGTCTACAAATTCTGATATTTTATGACTTTGTGTCTCTCTGTACATAAGACACTGTAGTCACTGGGTGTGGCAATTTCAATGATCAATGCTACTTTTGTCTTCTTTTCACAGACCACTATATCCATTTTTCTAGCATCTATCTTTTGAACTGTTGGTAATAGGTGATCCCATGTGATGTAGACTTCATAATTTTCTATGATGCTTTGTGGATCATGTTTCCAGTGTTTTTCAGTCACTTCAGTACCATAATGTTTGCAGAATACCCAGTGCAATAGTCTTGCCACATTATTATGTCTTTCAGTATACAGTCCTTCTGCCATTAGTATGTCACAACCAGCAAAGAAGTGTGCAACTGTTTCCAATTCTGTTTTACAAAATGTACATTTCTCTGTTTCTTCCACATGTTCAATGGACTTTGTAAACCAACGTGTACGTAGCCCACTATCTTGGGCCACCAATATTAACCTTTCATCTCTTGGCTTGAATTTGCCTCTCCTTAACCATTCCTGTTTTTGATCCTGATCAACATGAGGTTCTTACAGAAGTTTTCTATACTTCCACATTTCTTGCCTTCTCATCTGGTCCTTCACCTTATATTCTTTCTTTTGTTTTTTGGCACATTCAGTTGCTGCCTGATTTTTGCCTACTTCTGGTTTGATTTCCATTCCTGCTTGATGCCAATATGCTTCTACTAGTCTAATCACAGAAATCATCTTAGATTTATTCTTCACATGTTTCAAAACTTTCACTCCATTTGGGTCTTGTGACGTCAGCAGATATGTATGCAGTCTCACGATTGCAGATCTATACATGTAATGGGGAATATATAATCTTGGTATGCACTGATTTTTATAAATCATTTGGTGAGCATGAAGCATCCTTTTTGTTTTCTTCTCTAATCTATCCAACATGTTTTGGGGCCTGTTTATCACTCCAAAACTATAAGTTAGGACAGGAAGAGCAAATTAGTTTATAGCGTGAATTTTGTTCCTAGCTGTAAATGCTGTTTTCAGGATTAATTTAAGTCTTCTAAAGTATTCCTTATTAAGTTTTATTCACATTTGTTCATGTTTTATTGTTGATCCTCATTCCCAAATATTTATACACTCCCTCTACGTTTAGGAGTCCTCTAATGATCTATTAAAAGGGAAGATTAGTGGCACTTGTAATTCTTCCTTCAGAACCTTAACTCCCTCTAGTAATTTATTAAATGGGTAAGTTAGTGGCATTACTAGTTTCCCCTTTAGGATTCCTCTAATAATTTACTAAAAGGATAGATTAATGGCACTTGCAATACTTCCTACAGAACCTTACCTTTCTCTAGTAATTTGTTAAATGGGTAAGTTATCTGCATTACTAGTTCCCCCTTAAGGAATCCTCTAATGATTTATTACCATGGCAGATTGGTGTCACTACTAATTCTCCCTTTGAAATGCTTACTATGGTTAATGCCACTATCCCAAATTGATCTGTGTACTTTTTTGTGGAACTTTTTTCAGGGCCCTTTCTTCTGTGAAAGGACTTGGAATATTGGCATATCACAGGCAATGTCCATTTGTATTTGGCCAGTCTTCCGCAAAGAACACTGAGGAAAATGTTTTAACTTCCTTGCTGACTGAATTGTCATTGATTTACTTAATTTGGCCATTTACTTTACCAACAGCTTTCCCTGCTTTGTAATTTTAAAGTGCACTTCTTTTGGTAATCCCTTCTTTGTTTACGTAAAGTCATATTTTTTTTACAGTTTACAATGATATTTCATTCCAGGATCACATTTTTTTCTTCTTTTTTGACTTGCATATGTGTTTCTTATTGAATGAGGACAACCCCACAGAAGCTGTACTGCCCCAGACACAGCCTATGATTGGAGAAGAGGAGGAGCCCACCATAGACAAATGAGGAGCAGCACTAAGGAAATGAAATCAGGGAAAGCAGCAGGATCTGATGAGGTCTCAGTAGATGTGCTAAAGATACGTGGTGAGAGAGGGGAGGGGAGAAATGGCTGCTGAGGGTACTCATATCAGTCTGTAGAATGAGGTGTATCGCAGATAACTAGAGAATAAGCACACTAGTATCAGTGTTCAAGAGCAAAGGGGGCATTTACAACTGTGGGTAGCACCGACGTATCAAACTCCTATCACATCGGATGAAAGTTCTGGAGAGGGTGACTGATAAATGAATACACAGAGGAGTAGAAAGTAGGATGTCAGACAAGCAGTTCAGATTCAGATCAGGATGCAGCACAACTGACCCGATGTTTGCTGTGAGGCAGATAGCCGAGAAGAAGCTAGACATGAGGAAAGAGTCCAACTGGGCATTCCTAGACTTGGAGAAAGCATATGACAAGGTCCCAAGAAAGCTAATTTGGACAGGCCTGTGGCGGTTTAAAGTCTCAGAAACATTGCTAGATTTAGCGCAGGCTATGTACAAGGACCCAATAACTAAATTTCAAGCAGTGTTTGGTCTCACAGAGGGGTCTCAGCAGGAGTGGGTATGCACCAGGGTTCAGCTTTGGCCCACTGCTGTTCATATTAGTGATGGACTGCATTAGTAAACAGATCAGAGGGGACAGATCAAC
Source organism: Protopterus annectens (assembly GCF_019279795.1). Lineage (NCBI taxonomy): Eukaryota > Metazoa > Chordata > Ceratodontiformes > Protopteridae > Protopterus > Protopterus annectens. The sequence goes on along the minus strand of NC_056727.1, from coordinate 970,773,979 downwards.
AAAGTTACTGTATACAAACAAGGTAGCATTACAGGCAGACCATGAGCAAGACCTTCAGCAAGGGATAGGGGAATGGAATGCAAAACTGAAGGCACATGGGATGAATCTGAGTACAGATACGATAGTTGTAAAGGCAGCAAATGGTGGAGTTCAGAAGAAGCTGAGAATTAAGATAGAAGAAAAAATAGTGCTCCAAGTATTTGGAGGGATGGTTGAGAAGAAGGAAAGTCTGAATGAGGAGGTGAAAGTTAGAATCAGAGGCACTGCAGCCAACTGACAGAGTCTCGGGTGTAGTCTATGATGAGTAATGCCAAAGAGGCTGAAAAGTAAGGTGTTCAAAACAGTAGTGTGACCAGTACTACTGTATGGCACAGAAACCTGGGCAGTAAAGGCAGAGTAGATGAGGATGCTTGAGGTGATGGAGATGAAGTGAATGACATGGATGGTAGGATGCAAACTGCGGGACAGAGAAGAAATGAGGACAAGGTAATGTAGTTCCAACTGCAGAAAAGGTCAAAGAAAAGCGATTAGAGTGGTTCAGGCACACGTGCAGAAAAGTGCAAGACAATCTGGTGAAGAAGATTTGGGACAGACAAGAAAAAGGCAAGAAGGAAACAAGGGCATCCAGCAAAGTGGTGGATGGAGTGTGTAACAGAAACCTGCAACAGTAGGGCATGAGTGTTGAGGAAGGCAGGAGAGTGGCATTGAATAGACAGAGATATGATACCCCGACCCCATGTAGAAAATGTGAATAAGGGGTTGATGATGATTACATATGACTTTCTCATTAAGGTTTTTTTGTTTCTGTGACAGCAGTTTGATATAACCATATTTCTGTAAGATGATGTTATGTCACACTGCTTACTGAGCACACGTTTTAAATGATTATCCATGTTCATATATAACATCTTCTCTTGCTCCCCATTTGTGGACGTCAGGTGCAAGGTTACTGTCTTTATCAAGCAAGTCCCATTAAGACGTTTCTCATACCTCCCCCTGTATAGCATTTGGAATCGTATTTCTCTTAGTCTGGTTGCACAAGGCTATTCCTGTCAACACCAGTCACTCATTATTGTCCTTTATCTATAAAACCTCCCTTTTATCTGACATTTTAAAAATAAAATCAATCATTTTCCTATCTTTCACCTACTCATACATAGGGGATCTGATAACTTATTTGTGGGCTGTCGTGTTAGTAATCTCTGGTGTGTTATGCGTTAATGATTTCTTTAATATGCATTATTAAGCTTCTTCCTATTTTATCCTCCTTGCTTCTCCTGAAAGTCACATTACCAAGTATATGAACATCAAAGCCCTGAAATTCCATGCACATTCACTTTGATAATATGTGTCCTACTATTAAACCTGCTTGTTCACAGAATGATCTTGACCGAATGTAGACAGCAGCATGCAAACTTCACTCACCTGCTTCACTATAGTCATGTCTTGCTTACCTTAACTCTGACACTGCCCGTGCCCCTAACCCTAACCCTACACATTAACTTACAAAAAACTCTGGTGTGGCAGCTGTATCATAATACCATCCAGCAAACAGGACTTAATGAAAATTTATTAATAGCAAGTGTAACTACGATCTGCAAATTTCTAAAGTTTGCTTGTTTTTTATACAAGCTTTTTACATGTTGCTACTTTTTTATGCTTTTTATTTATTTGTAATTTTACAATTCTTTATCTGTATTTTTATGTAAATAAATATTTTGAACATTGATTTGGATCTTGTCTTTGTAAATGTTGTCTAACATTCATTATCACATGAGTTGTATCACCTCACATTTAATTATGTGAGCTACTCTGAATGCATTTAAGGAAAACACGTTAAGCAACAAACTAGATTCTATACACATTTATTACAATTTTGTAAACAGACATGTTTAATCTTGTCTATTAAAGTGCTATCTTGCTGCTGTGATACAGTCATTTTTATCAGATTTTATATCTAGCTACACATACTCTCACATACAGATAGACACATATATGGATGTCAGTCATTTGCTTGAATGTCAGTTTTGCTGAATGACAGTTCATTGTGGCAAATGCTTGACACCACATTCAGCTGAATGACCATTTGAATGAAAGCCCATTTCACTGAATTTGGTATAATTGCATATAGTTCTGTAATACAGAGAGAGACTATATAGAAATATATAGAAAAGCTTTATCCGACGATCGTGTTACCTATGTATAACTGATGCTTCTGTGGTTTCTATTTGTGCATTGGCTGTGATTCCTGTGTGTGGTATTTACACTTTACTCCCCAGTTATGCAACCACAAATTTATTATATTTAGGTAAGGGTATGTGTGGGAGGCAAGTACCGATACATGGGGATGCATGGAGGCTTTCCCTACTACAAAAGTCTGTTTTTTAACATTTTGCATTGGATGAGTTTTACTGTACGATGTTTAATTATTTGTAATATGATTTAAAGGTATTTCAGCAAAATAAGCTTTGTGCGTAATATCACATAATATTTGTAGACATTCCATTTTGTATAGCTATCTAGACACACAGACACACAGACGTGCACACACACACACACACACACACACACACACACACACACACACACACACACACACACACACACACGCACACGCACACACGCACACACACACACACACACACACACACACACACACACACACACACACATGTGTGTGTGTGTGTGTGTGTGTGTGTGTGTGTGTGTGTGTGTGTGTGTGTGTGTGTGAGTATATATGTGTGTAGATGTTTGCATGTTTGTCCAGACATGGTCTGGTTAATTTCCCTGAAGAATAAAAAATGGTCTGTCCCAGATTAGAAGTGTATGGGTGAGAATGGGTGTTGTTTGCTCTTTAGGAGGAGCCTCTATGCCCACTACATGGGAACTGGGAATGTACTTTTTCATAGAACAGTGTGGCTGCTAGTTTCTAACAATTTAAAGCACTTCATACATTGCCCTTGTCCATTTTTTGGCAACTACAGACATCAATATTTATGTGGCGCACCATTACTGCAGTTTACATGCATGGATCTTGGTAATATGACATTCATGTATCACAGGTATGTTGGACGATGTCTGCATATTCCATTGCATGAATTTACTATAGCTGCATTTGTTATATCAAATGCAAATTAGCAAGAAGGCAAAATGTACAATAGGGCATTTACAAAATGATGTCTAAAAGCAAGCTCATTTTAATGATTGTTTAAGCTGTAGTTTGGAGTGTACAGTAAGAATCAGCAGTGTCACTGCATGAAGTTACAGCTGATTTTAGCATTTACCAGTTCTATAGTATGCATTCATTTAGTTTTACACAGCTTGTGAAATGAAACAATTTTCCTAAAATATGTTACGTGGACTAAATTAATCAATGTAATAAATCAATAACAAAGACAACTGTATTGCTGCTAATGGCTATAATCCTTTTATAGCACATGTGGGAATCCCTTCATCCATCATATTCTGCTGGTTAGTATGTCTTTTGCACTGCAGTATTTACAGTATGCCTATACTGCAGATGTACATTCACATTAGAGAAGATATAAAATGTGTGAAATGCACAAGCTGTTTACAGGAACTGCTTTACAGTACTGTACTTTACATAACAGAGACAGACGTCTGAGGAGTTTTGAAAAAGTAATCATTGTGACAAATACATTTAGTCCACATAATAGAAGATGACAGACTATGAGAAAGCACAACGTATGAGAGTCTATTATTAAATATATATATATATATATATATATATATATATATATATATATATATATATATATATATATATATATTATTTATTCTTCCCAAGGCTGACATAGTGAAGATCTCTCAAACTTCACTCTTAACATTATAACTACAACCACAGAGAAACATTTTAAAGCATACATTAGACTATTTTTTTATTTGTATCAGTTACAATAAATGTAAATGTAGAATTTTATTACAGACGTAGCATCATCATTTATAAACAGATATCGGTCAAAACAAACATTACCATAGGTTAGGCCTGTTCTGTCATATTAATCAATGACAAGTCCACTCCCTTTTCACTGTTTCCAATGAATCTTCTATAACCACAACTAATTTTGCATCAAAACTTTAATGCTACTTTTACATAACACAGACAATATGTCCATCTTACGTATCATTACAGTAAAACTGCTGTATATATTGTAACATACAGAGTACAGCAGACGTGTATTCTAACTTTAAGCAGAAGGAAAGTGTGTGGGAACATTATCACAGAAGTTGCTTTAGCTAGTAAATTGCCAGTTACTGCTGCACTGTCCACATAAGTTCCCAAATCCCAAGCAATTGGGTCAACTCTTAGGGGTGTATTGTCAGTGTGGTAGTTCCCTGAGGTAGATGTCTTGCCAAAGGATACAATAATCCAATTTTTGGTATTTAGTTTCAGACCATGATTTTAATGGCAGTTACTTATTTGAGACAAACCTTCCCGCATTATGGACAAACCATCTGGGGATTCAGTGACTGCTTGTAGCTTGCACTCATCTGCAATCTTAGTCAGCCAGAGCCCTTTGGTATTGGCTTTATCTTATTTATTTATTATCTTGCTGTTTTGTTCTCAGTTGTTACCATTTATTGCTTTTATTCTAAGTTAACATATTTTACTATAAATGCAGAATTAAAATATTTTTCCTTTACTCTTGATTAAAACAGAAAAGCTTATCAAGAACAAAATCACTCCATGGATTGATACCAGGATATTTGGAGATTTTGGTTTAAAACCATACACCACTTCATTTCTTTGTTTGGTTTACTCATGTTGAAGATGATAGATAGTCTTTTATCCCTTCAGACACTGGAACATTAATTATGAGATCATGGATGAGTTTTGTTATTGTATTATATATGAACATTCCATAATTATTTAACCAAGACAAGCTTTGGCATAATAATTCACCATATTAGCCTGACCCAGTATCTTCACACTGGATGAAGATATCACCGAGGTAAAGAGAGGACACAGGAGCATTTCTAAAGAATTATACACTGTCCACATTCAAAGTGTTGAGGGGTAAAGAGTTTCATGCAGTAGGAGCCCTTTAGAAAAGGCACATTCTCCAAATATTAATGCAAATAAAAGTTGGAGACATTGCTTGTTGTCGGATGGAACCAAAGAAGGGTGCAACTCTATTGATTCATCTGCTGTGCGATCCAGTGAGGCAGCTGCAGCAATTGTCTGAGGGCCTGAGCTTAGGTGCAATGGTGTTTTAGCCTGTAAACTACTGCTGTTGTACAGCATGCTAAAGCATTGATGGGATATAGTGAATACTATTATAGTATAGTGTAGTATAGTGTAGTATAGTGTAGTATAGTGTAGTATAGTGTAGTATAGTGTAGTATAGTGTAGTATAGTATAATGCATACTACTAATAGCTCTGAGATTGTCAAAATCCAGGGTATATTGGTTTATCTGTTGGGTAACTAGATAGGTAGACTGGTACAAGGACTGGTTTCAGTCTTGACATGAGTCAAAGGAAAACAACAAGCATGATTACAGAATTGTTTCTAATAGCTAAAAGCAACAAATTTATGCCTGGTGACACCAGGTTTTTAAGCAATGACACAACTGGGAGCCAGAAAGGAGTAGAATTATGTGTGTCAATAGTGCAAAATAATTATGCTGAAATCCACTTTCAGCGATAATGGACTTAGTCGTTTTCTCTACTGTTGTGTGACCGCAGAGTTTGCATATATAAGTTTGGAAGGTGTGTGTGTGTTGGTGGGGGGGCATGTTACAAAATTGTCATTCATTGAAATATCTTTCGGTTAGTTGACATGAATCCATATAATTGTGTTACAGTGATCTTCCCCAAAAAAGATATTGCATGTGCCTCAGATAGAGCTGTCACCTGTCCTTGACCTGCATGCCATGTATCTGCATTCTGCAGCTCATACCCCACAGTAACAAGCAGGACATTAAATAACAGATTTTCACTTTAGAGCAAGAGCCAAGGGACCGGGGTCACAAATAAATAAGTAGCATGGAATATTTGCTGTCTTTTCTTCATCGAATGATACATAGAGACACACTTACTTACATCCTTCAATGTAAGGAAACACAGATGTTTCAGATAGCTGACAATATGATCCAAATGTTCTGGTTGATAAATTGCAGGAACTGACATAAACCTACAAACTTAACTGTTAAAGGTATTGGCCAAGTCTGTCTACGACCATTATAGCTCAAGGAAATACTGCAGCATTTCCTTATTTGCATTTTGGGTTAACAAGAACCTCTGTCATTTGAAGCAGACACTTAGCATGGAACTGAACAATTAGCCATTCTCAAAATTCAAAAATTAGCAGCACTGTTTCTAAACTGTACATCGTTAATAATGTTTGTTTAAAAAGTTAAGAAACAATGATAAAACCAACTTAAACAAAACATTTTAAATAGTAAGCCCATTTTATTTTTGACCGTTACTTGCCTCCCATGTCCTTCTTACTTGCTAGATGTATTTTATGATTGTAGTAACAGGAAAAGTATGTTTTCTGTGTTAAATAATTATGTTCTCAGCATGACTTGTAGTTTAATGGATTACCAATGGATTGCCAGATACATTTTCAAGAAATGTGAGTTTCAAGGGAAGAGTTGTTTATTGTTGCTCATGCTAAGGCTATTTTTATTGTGAAATTATTTTGTTTAGCGGCTGTCAGTGTTTTGACTTTAAATTTGATATAGTTTTAAATGAAATCCATATCTCTGTGATCATTGTAGAAGTAAAAAAGAAACCATGTGCACATTGACAGGCTTGAACACTGTTTTATGGTAATTGAGGAGAGATAACCAAGTAATGGGATAGTGGCATGGCTGCATGGGAGGACAGCCTACTACCCTGCCAAGGGCCTCATTTGACCAGGATCTGGCTCTGAAGATGGGAGATTTGTTTTCAGTGACATTTCACAATTCCCTAGTAATCGCAGTATTTTTACAGTTGCATGATATTTAATGATTATATTAGTGCTGTGTATAAAAGCAGCTGTAAAACAAAGGTGTCAGTAATAAGCAGACTATAATAATAATGGTAGTGCTGATAAGAGTATGGAGACTCTGGTCATAGACCATGCAAGACTTCTCATTGCCTATAAGCAGCGCTGTGCTTTTCCAGGTAGTGAAGTTCATAGTTCTGCATTGAAACTGTAGTCCATGCGCTTCTCAACATGCTGTCCTGCTACAAGACTTCCAGACCATGGGAATCATAGATTGCTGTACTATGCAAATTTTGCGCAAGTCAGGGGTTCAAACGCCTATGTTTGCACTTCAAAGATTGGAATCACCAAAGGAATAAACAGACTCCCAGATTTACTAATCTTCCATGCAGGACTAGCTTAGTCCTGCATGGAAGTAACCATTTAGGAGCAGGACGGCAGGTCACCATGCATATTAATGAGGCACTCTGCCTGAGCTCCTAGGCTTACACGGAGCGTGTAAGAGTGCAGGGGGCATGTCTGAGAGCAGAGCTCTCAGAATAAACATGCCCCCGCAATGTAGAACAGCAGATAGGGGTATGCAATGAGTGAGACCGCTCACAGGTGACCGCATATCCCCACCAATAGTCCCCTTGGGTATAACAGCAACAGAATGTATAAATGCGTGAACTGGTGAACGTAGACATGAAACAAAAAACAATGAAATTATGTAGTTCTAAAACAGCCACGGCAGTCAAAGTATAAAAATCCTGAACGTAAGTTTATTTCAACAAACACAAACGTTTTTGATACTGTTATGAACAGTAACTTCATCAGAGAAACCAACAGGAAAATTGAATAGCGCCAAATTTAAACTGTAGTTAGCGTAATCGCGTTACCAGAATGCCTCATGAATATTAACAAGAATGTATAAACATTGTGTTGCCTATCAATGACAAATGTTAAAGACGGCAAGGCAAAAACCAGTTAACAAAGATTAAAAACACGAGAATGTTTCTGGTACTAGTTTGTAAACATAAATTGTCCTACTAACTACTAAACTACAGTTAAACAAAAAATAATAAAAAATACTAGAAATACTAAACCCTTTAGCAAGTATTAAAACTAACAATGTGATGTTAACATCAAAATAAAATCTTATAATACTAAGTAGTAATATTAATTAAATTGCAAAGTAAAATAAAATATGTAATATATATATATATATATATATATATATATATATATATATATATAAAAGTCAAAATCAAAAATTCAGAACATTTCAAATAGACAGTTCTATCTCAGGTAATTCTAGTTCAAAAACTTTACCTATAAAAATTAAAAATAAATTGTTGATATATAAAAATGTGGAAAATCTGTACAAATATATATGTTCAAGTCCCTATATGTATAAATATGGGGATATAAGCTACCTATAAATATACAGTATATGGAGTATATATACATGTCCCATCAGAACTAACAAATGCCATCAGAAATCAAAAATTCTTGTAAAACATATGAACGGCCAATTGACGAAATGACTTCCAACATAACAGTAAACAGGGAAACAAAAACTAATTATACTACTCATAAAGTGTCAGATAGGTTACCTCAAGAAACTCTGTTATACAACAGCAGTGGACTGCTGGCAGGAATGGCAGCTTGGTATACGTATATGTGCATATGTATCACTATCTGTATATGTGTAGATATATGCTCTGTATATGTATATATCTGGATGTGTATATGCATATCTATGTACATATACACACCCATCTATATATGTCAATATGTACATGTGTAATTATCTGTATAGATATTTGGATAATCATATGTACATATACATTTGCCATGTGTCCTGAACATGGGGTGTAGCCCTATCTCAGCCCCTATAGTCCCAAATTCGTAGTGCAAGGGGATGTCAGGTATGTATAGCAGGTATGTTAGTAGACTATTGTTACTGTAATAGGGATTGTTTTCACGGACATGGTGTGTGTGGGAGGTCACATCTGCTTTTTACATGTGCGCCATTGGCTACTGACAGGCATCCTAAGGACATCATAGTACAGTACTGCTGCAAGCATGTAATCCTCCTGTGGACTACAACAGAGATATTGGCCAATAGATGTAAACATTCTGATGCACTCTGTACAGTCCAGAGGTATACACAGAATTCCTTAGTGCAGAACATGTGGACCAAGCCTGACAATATGGATGTTAACAGCCGTGTAGATTGGTATAACACATAACGACTGGTATACATTCGCCCCTCATAGGTTATGCATTCACACACCCCTGTTTGTCCTGAAGCATAATAACTGCTGGTACAGAGGTGCCATGGCCACACATTACCCACTAGATATGGACATACATCTGTACAGCATCCCACCGTTCTGTCTGACATACATGACTGTTAAGGGAGGCCTGTCAGCAGTACGTCTGGCAAGTATCTGGACATGACATCTCACTGGGTAAGTACACTAAGCTGCTAGGCATTTACCAAAGCACTGTGCATGCTACAGGCAGACTGGCTCAACACTGGTCTACATTTCCTATGGAGAAATGCACATGTACCTGCATATATTGCAGGCTCTACAGGCATGTCACAGCACAGGGTAAGATACACCTGTGTGAAAGTGCATAACCACAACCAATGTGAACACAGCCACAGTCACATATGGTAAGCTAGCATAATATTACAGTATATGGACTATATGTTCAACACCATCCTTATATGTGCCACTCACACACTAACCCTACATGTACTGGGCCACTACACAGTGTGGTCTGATGCCTGTATGTGGTATGGGACATGTGTGTGTATGGCCCTACAAACATTTAAGCCAATACAGTAACATACAGTGGAGCAGCATGTAACATCAGATAGGACAGGACCTAGAACGATGACATCTACCACAGTCTGTATACAGGCCACAGTACATATTAACAATGCACACAGTGTCGACATTCACCATAAGTACACAAACCTCAGTACTGTACAAACAACCACAGAATGTCCAGGTTATGTCATCAAATATAACCACTACTGTACATAACATGTGTAGCAGTCTGATATCTTACTGGCTTGTTATCAGATATGATGACACTAATTATGGTGTACAGCACATATGCACCTCTGAATGCATGACATATGTACAAAGGTTGACAGGGTTGTGGCTGGAAACACATACACAGGGCCAATATTGACATGTTGCTGTGATAACCTCATACATTTACTGTTGTAAAAGGGTTTGTTGCAACATATGTCCTATGAGGGATATGAAGTCAGTAACTGTCACGGCTTTCACCATCAACAGACTGCAATCCTCACACTACCTTCTGCAGTTCACAGATACATGCTCTGTGGGTAACACATGAAACCAAAGGCACCACACACTGCCCATTCTGCAGATGACCCTACAGAAAGGGAGTCCTCATAAACAGAACTGACATGGCAGGTATTAATACATGTAGGACAGCCATATCCGCACACACCCTGTTAAACCAACATTACTCCGAATGCAGTATAGCAGCACTTACAGTCTGTAGTCAGGTCAGACACATCCCCCTCCTGTGTGTTGGCCTGTTTCTACAGTGTATGTTGTCAGAGGTAAATCCCCAATCTATCTGAGATGCTGTTTGCCAAACACCAGATTGAGTTCCTGCTCACAGTGAAAGAAAAGGTCCAACACCAACATGATGCTCCTAGATATTGGATTGTGTTTCCATGCATTTGGCTATGGAAATGTTACCACAGCTGTTCCACATGCAATCAGCTAGGGGAGGGCTGCAATTCGTGCAAAGGCCATCAGCTGATCATGAGCATCACTTAAAATACACACGCGGCTGCTTAAGTAAAGCAGGTGTAGGTCTCCACATCTACTAGTGAGGGAGTGAGAGAGGCAGACAGAGGCAAAGACATGTCGGGAAGAGGTGGGAGAGTAAGACTTAAGCATGTTTGTGTCACACACCTACCAGTACAGGGTATCAAACCCCTGACGAATATATAGTGCTATCACAGTTCTATGCACTTATTAAATGCGCCACATAGGTTACCTGTTGTGGAGCCCTTAGAACATATATGTGATGGTGAGTGACATCTGCAACAGGGATATGGTAGCTATATGATAGGTGAAGTACATGTGCCTGTCTGCATGAACAGGTGCCAGTGTCAACATAGCCACACTCTCACAAGGACGGACACACATTGACACACTTGCCAGGGCCAGGATTACAACTCATCACTACTGAGATTGCCACAACACATTACTGTGCAGGTATGACATGCACCACACAGGTCATATGGAGGTTATATGGGCAAAGGGTATGGGGAGGTGTCTGACATCAGACAGCATGCTTCAGTATGCCAATGGGGGTTGTAGTGAGTGTGGATGTGATCATACACATCATACAACATACACACAAACACACAGGGTGCCAGTACTGACATGAATGGGTGCATTTCTGCATGGGTGTGTGGTGGTTGACTGTGCCAGTTGGCTATACAAGTCTAGGTGATGGGTATACCTTGGCATCAGGCCACATGACAATGGTCTGCATTGTGGCACAGGGCTGTAGTTTCTGCATTTGCCCACACAAGTGGGTAATGTATCCACCATCTTGTCACCTGGGTGACTACTGTGTGTGGCCAATACTGTGCATCTCTTGCTATGTATGTGTTCCTTAGTCCATGACATGGTCATTGTCTGGGATGTGCACACCTCCCACATGCATGTACAGTGACATGTGGAACTGTACCTGGGGTGTCTGGCCCATGTTGTGTACACAGATTATCATCAGATGTGCCAGTCTTGGCCACCTATGACAGGAACTGGGAATGGACAGCAAATTACCCCTGCACCTACATTGGTAGCATGCTAACAGCATTCCCTGGTGTCAGTGGCATCTGTCCATACAGGGAATGTTTTCAGGCAAGGTATGTCCATTGTGGGTCACATGTGATGGCACCACAAGTGTTGTAGATGTCCAGTGGAGAACATGGGGAAGGTGCACTGTCTGCAGGTACATGCCTATTGAACAGATGGACAGGGTGCCATACCCTCTGTAGCCCACTGCAATCACTCCATAGTTACTATTAGTGGCCAGTATGCAGTGTACTACCCACATATTGGCTGTTGCCTAGGCATGTGTGTGTGTGTGTATGAGACATGGGTTGAGAGTGTGCTCTGGGTAATAATGGGGTTGCTAACTGTGATTGCCTGGCCTTAATGTCACATGTATGGGTATGGTTTTGCATCCCAGCCTCTCAGCTATTTCACATCTGTTATCCCTGTAAGGTGGACATTGTGATATATACTAGGGCCACCATATAAGAAATTTGCAAATCCCGCTCCACATTGGGCCCAGGTGTCACACACTCACACCCACCTCCACACAGGATATGAGTTACAAACACTCAGACACACACACCTGTCATGTCTGGGATTAGAACCCCTAGCTAACTAGTTTATTACACTACAGCACTATGCAGTTATAGTGCGCGCCATAGAGATTACTGGAGTAATCCTTCCCCAAAGGTGTATATCACATTGGATGACATCAGCAGGATTGCCAAAGTAGGGCATTCAAATTCTAGTGAGTGTGGTTAGGCTAAAACCCATTGCTCCCTACACAGACAGTGACACACACAAACAAAATATTCACAGCCAACATGTGTGGGTATAGATCCCCTAACAGAGGTCTATATCACACTACAGCATAGAGCTGTTATAGGATGCACCATGGGGATTACTGGAGAACTCCTTCCCCAAAGGTGCATTTCACATTGGATGACATCAGCAGGATTGCTAAAGTAGGGCATTCGAATTGTATGGAGTGTGACTACCCAAAAAAGCATTGATGTCTACACAGACAGAGTCAGACACACACACACACACACACACACACACACACACACACACACTTGCCAAGTCTGGGATTAGAACTCCTACCTAACTAGTTTATCACACTACAGCAGTACACAATTATGGGACATGCCACAGAGATTACTGGGCTACAGCTCTCCCAAAGGTGTATTTCACAGTGGATGACCTAAGCATGCTTGTCATAGTAGGGCTATGGGGAGGGCAGTGTGTGTGCATAGGGCATAACCCATTCATCTAGGGGTTTACACACCACATGCAGGCACAGACTGGGTCATATTTCACAGGTACATGTATACAGCTGCTAGATGACGACTTCCTTGTACAGTCATGTTGCACAGCTAGCACTTACACCGCATAGTCTGTAATGCTGACAGGTGCCGGTGGCTAGTATCTGCAGTGAGTGACATCTGACTCCCGTGTGGTTGTGGCCCTTTGGCTGTGTGCTGGGTGGGACAAGTCTGAATGGCTCCTTGTCACAGTCACCCTCTTCCACAGATCTATGTACATCTATCTTTGGCTTATTATAATGTGTTGTCCTTATATATATGCCTGTATCCCTATCCACTGTGTGTACAAAGCATGAGTGGTGCATACTGAGGAGTGTCTGCACTAACATCTGCGGCTGCCAGATATGTCTGGTCCACTGGTGTTTGCAGACATGGCCTTCATGTGTTTAAGTGTGTGAGCATGCCCAGTATGACTTTTCAGTATGTTGTTGACTGACATTGCCTTCATTACTCGAAGTGTGTGGGCATGCCCAGTATAGCCGTCTGTACTGAATGTGTGGATCAAGTCCAGGTAGTTTGTACTGCAGTGCTGACCTTTGTGTTGTACACCTACAGGTAGCATGCTGTCTTTGCAGGGTATCTGTCTATCATTTTGCATTGACTGTTACTACATTTCTGCATAGGATGTGGGGGATTACACAGGACTGGGGGGCACACCGGACTGTTACTATATTTCTACATAGGATGGGGGGCACACCTGATTATTTCTACATTTCTACACAGGATTGGGGGTGGCACACCTGACTTTTATTACATTACTATGTGGGATGGGGGGCACACCTGACTATTTCTACATTTCTGCACAGGATTGGGGGGCACACCTGACTGTTACTACATTTCTACGTAGGATGGGGGGCACACCTGACTATTTCTACATTTCTACACAGGATTGGGGGGGCACACCTGACTATTATTACATTACTACATAGGATGGGGGGGCACACCTGACTATTTCTATATTTCTTTACAGGATTGGGGGGCACACCTGACATTTGAACACATTTGCTAGGACTGTACTGGTATGCTGGGTACTCCATTTCATTCTGTAGTCTTACCTATCATGCTAACTATAGGCATACCAATGTACTACAGATCTTAGCTTTTATTCATCTACATATTAGTTTCTGACTTCCTACCCTTCAGAACTGACATCCCACTGCCTGACCTGCTGTAGTCTGGCTGTGTAGGCCTGGAGGGAGGTTACCCACAGGCCTCATTCAGAGGCCATAGCAAAGCCTTTGTTTGTATTTGTCTACACCTGTCTTGCTGGCTGTGTCTGTTGTTGAGTATGCGAACCCCCCCTGACTGGCATGTGTGAGTCGCTTACCTTGTGGGTGTCCCAGTACTGAGGGTGGTGCTGCAGGGCTGCCTATGTTGGATCCACATAGTACACTCCCTACACATGGTTAAACACAGGTAGTGTAATGTTTGGCATCCTTTTTACTGTATGTGAGAATCCGAGAGAGGTGTTATTCCCTGGGTCCCTCCTGTGTCAGTGTATGTGCTATGAGTTGCCTCTTTGCCAAGATCAGGGCATACTGGGCATGCCTCCTTCTGCCTACTGGGGCAGGCTCAGTTTGTTCCTCCTCCAAGTCACTCTGTGCCTGGGCAAGCTTTGGCAACGGTGGGGGTGCTGTGTGGCCCTGCCCCATGCTGTTCCTGCTGCAGCTGTTACCACAGGATCATATTGTGTAGCATGGCACATACAAGGACAATTTGGGTACATGTAGCTGGTAAGTACTGCAAGGCTACACCAGATGTGTCCAGGCACCAGAACCGTGACTTGAGAATCCCAGATACACACTCTACTATAATTCTGGTCTGTGCATGTGCCTTATTAAGGAGTTCTTGTTCGGGTGTGTGTGCATTTCTGATGGATGTCATCAGCCATGGCTCCAGTGCGTATCCAGCATCCCCCACTAGGTGACCATCAGGGATGTCCCCATTGGCAAATCTCTGGTACAGCTGTGTCAGATGCCATATGTGGGAATCGTGATAGCATCCAGGGCAGCCAGCACATACATTCATTATTATGCCCTGGGCATCACACATGACCTGGCAGTTGATGGAGGGGAAGCCCTTGCGGTTGATGTAGACCCTACCCCACTCACTGGGTGGTACTTTCATGCATATGTGCATGCAGTCTATAGCTCCCACTACCTCAGACTATTCTGCTATTTGGTGGAACAGTTGCATATTGCTGGCCAATGTCTCACGGGTGTTGGGGAAATATACGCACTCACCGACATGTGCTGACATGGCATCCAAGAACTGGTGGAGTACCCTGGATGCTGATGCCTATGAGATCCCCATGATATCCCCAGTTGGCCTTTGGAATGGACCTGTACCTACTATCCTTAGGCCTACACATTCCTTGGTATCTACTGGGATGGGTTCCCCTCTGTTAATTCTGTGTGTCAGGCATGGTTGGCACAGCTCAACAATTTGCTGTAGGAGGTCCCTGTCAACCCTGTAGTGCTCCACTATCTCCAGCTCATGTAGCCCCTGGTAGGTTACCCTGGGTCTGTACACTCTTCTCCGTCTCCTCACTGTGGGTTGGTCAACAGCATTCACATCCTCACCACCTTCAGCCTCTTCCACAAGTTGTTGTATGATAGCTATTGCAGCCCCTATCATTTTGCTGTTGTGAGTGTTAAAAGTTCCCTGCTTGTTTACGCTGGTGGTGTAGAGTGTGGGTAAAACCAGAGGGGAAGGTGTTTGCATTGTTTATAGTAGTGTTCTGGGCTGGGTTGGTCTGCTCCCTGTGTAATTGGCTGATTCTGATACATTCCACCTGCCAGCTATGCTAGTTCTCCCTGGTTACCTTCCTACTGCTGTTTTACCTTCCCATTGCATTCCTGTTTAGGCCCGGGGGTGCGCCACACAAACAAAATGCACAAATGTGCACACTGCTGCTATTTCCTGATTTAACTTTTTTTTTCTGCCTTTAAAAACCAGTGCGCGGCACACACACCCGCTTAGGGATTGCAAAGAGTGCTAGGCAGGTTTAGACACACCTCCTGGCTTAGCTGTGCTAAGCTAGGAGCAAACCCGAGCCACAGGGCTCCACAGTATGCCTGACACCCCCCCAATGATGTCACCTAACTCCTAGGCTTGCACCAAGCTATTCCTACTCTTACATTGTTGGGACCTGACTCACATGCTGGGGAAAACTGGGATTCACCATCCTTCCCCTCATTTGCATAGGATTGCCTGCTAATGCATAGTTACATGTTTCACATTGAGCCTCCCCCCTTAGCAACCACTTCTCACTGGCCATGTTGTCTTCTGCCTGCCATTGACTTGCATGGCAGAATACTGATTTTAGTTAGAATGCTTAATTTAGGTTAATTTTGTTATTTTCTCCCCGATCCTGTTTGCACACCACTGCCCTATGCTTAAACAGCCGAGATCAGCTAAAAAAATAAAAGTTGATTTTTGTATTTATTTTACTGTTTGCAATGCCAATGGCCTTATACTTGGCCATTGGCATGCTTACTACATGATATGCAGCCTTTATTTGGAGCTGCCACAGCTCCGTTTTGGATTTTGCAGAAATATATTCGGTTACTAACTGAGTACATTTCTGCAGATAGCACTAGTCCTGCATGGCCGGTTGCAAGCTTCCTGGATTGCAGAATCACCTCATTTGCATAGATTTCTCCTGCAAATGGGGTTATTTGCATACAGGGGCTTAGTCTATGCAGGATTAGTGCAGGAGCGCTTGTGCACGCCCCAGCAGGCTGTTCCTGGATCGCACGTCAGACATATTGCCTGCTTAAGCTCCTGCACTGATCTTGCACGCTGTGCAAGCTATAGAGAATCCAGGGGAGAGTCACTTCACCCTGCTCAGATTAATAAAACTATATAGCAAAAAATGGGAATTGTGGGAACAATACCTACAAGGGAGGAATGAGGTTTAAAAGAAGGCAGGACTTAAATGAGCAATGTAATGTTTGACTGAAAAAGATTTGGTAGATTATAAGTGATGTATAATATTTGCAACTGGAAGTGTGTTGTTAATATGGTTTGTGATGTAAAATACTTGCAACTAGGATTGTTTCAGTGTGTTTTGTTTCCATTTATATAAATGTTTGATTGCCTGTGTAGTAACTGATGGTTTAATAAAGATGTTTCTTGTTTATAAAAAGGCAGGAATTGAATAATTTATGTAATGTTGCTTACTTTATATGATATATAGCAATATTTGTGAAATACGTTTATGTTAACTATAGTATGATTACATTTATATGAATATAAATTTGCCTATGTCGTAAGTGATAATTCAATAAAGGTGTTTGAAATAAAAATGGAGATAAATAATGGTGTGCATTAGTGGGAGTGTGTGCGTGTGTGTGTGTGTCTGTCTATGAGTGTGTGTGTTTGCATGTATGTGTATGTGTGTGTGTGTGTGTGTGTGTCTATGAGTGTGCGTGTTTGCGTGTATGTGTGCGTGTTTGTGTGTGTGTGTGTGTGTGTGTGTGTGTGTGTTTTTCTGAAGATGTCACTGCCTGTGTAGGTTTTACTTAATATGGAAGATGCTCCAGTGGGCATTTATTTCTGCTCACTGGAAGACGACTACCTGACATGCAGTGTGTGGAGATGCAGCAGTTACTACAATCCACTTCTTCACTTTCAACTGCTGTTGCACTTTTAAACAGTAAGGGTGATCAGCAGCAACAACGACAGGACTAATGAGATTGGTCCAAGTAGCCTTTCTCAAGGCTTGGACACCTCATTTATTACCCCTGAGCAAAGAAATGGTTCTGGCAATGTCCATGAACTGAGTGAACCTGAAGTTGCTGTTTCTTTTAATTCTGGAGCTAATGGTATGTCGCATAATCACCGAGGTAACACCAGCGACAACAACACTAATGGCTCGGCGTTTTCTGTTACTGAATGGCTTGAACAAAATATCACCTGGGGAATGAAGTGGTGAATGTCGGGAATGCTGTCAGCGGTGGGACTTTGAATTCCCAAATTAAACATTTTAGGCAACTTATGCTTCAATATAAGAAGCTACAGTTGGAAAACTGCTATTTAAGCGAGTGCCTTAGGTGGGAACATGTTCCCAAGGGGCTACAAATGTGGAATTACCCCACCGGCTTGATCAAGTGCTCCTTATTACATTGGGACTTACTTGCTTTATTTAATAAGCAATGATGTGAGTTATTGAGACTTTTAATAACTGATAATGTCAGGAGAATGGCTGTTTTAAATAATGATATTTGTAAACTAGACAGCAGTATAAAAATGGATTTGTTGTTTGTTCATAAATTGAATGAATACAACAATGTTATTAAGGATGTGGAAAAAGCTATTGTGGAATTAAAGGGTAGGAAGGACAAAAAACTTACACATGACAAAGCTGATTATAAAATGGGGAATCTGGGCATCTTGGGGCAATGCAGCAATTGCCTCATGTACACAGACAACCCTCTCCTCCTACCACCCAACACTACAACCTGTGAGAGATGCACTTATATAGCCAAACTGGAAGCAAAGCTCTCTTCACCCAAGACTGGACTAGACAGTCAAGAGGAGAAGGTAAACGCTTGCACCACACCGCACTCATCACATAGTCCCTCAAAACCTACATCACCAAAACACTCACACAGAAACACAAAACACATATCTACATTCGTGGAGGCTCTCAATAAAAACCTGCCCAAGCATCAGGGACATCCAAAGCATAAATGCAAGCAAACTCCATCCCCCAACACAACCCAAATGACACATAGCCCACAAACTCAGTGTGCCACTCAACCACAGCCCATAGGGCATAACAACGTGCCCAACACTCTAGTCATAGGTGACTCTATAGTCAGGCACACTGATGTTCCACTCACCAGGCTAAACAAAGAGAATGTTACTGTCAGATGCCTGTCGGGTGCCAGGATCTGCCACATAACGCATGCACTCAGGTCACGCCACAACAAATACAAATATGATTCTGTCATTGTCCATGTTGGTGTGAATGACCTGAGACGTACCTCCCTAGACTACATGAAAAGAGACATGAAGGAGCTCTCCAATCTTGTGGCCCAGGCAGGTATGACCCTAGCCCTGAGTAGCATCCTGCCATCATCCAGAATGATACCACAGTATAAGGACTAAATTGACTTCAACAATTGGCTAAGCTTCTGGTGTCATTCTAAGGTGATCCAGTATTTGTCTGCCTGGGATGACATGATCGACAAACCACGATGCTTTGCCAGAGATGGCCTGCACCTGTCACCCTTGGGATTCTGGATACTAGCTAAGGCTCTTGCCACCCCTATAGTGCCTTTTTTAGGCAAGGTTCAAATGACAAATTCACCACCGTAACAGGTACAAGCAAGCAAAATTTGAGGGTAATGCTACTCAATGCTAGAAGTCTAAACCTCAAAATGCACTCACTCGAGGCACTCCTTAAAATGGAGAACATCGACATCTGTGCAGTGACAGAGACCTGATTCAAAGCTCAAGAGAGCACCCCTGCATTACCAGGCTATAATTCATACCACACCTTTTGGCCACCTAATCCAGACTGAAGCACTAATGGCAGAGGCGTGTCCATATTCATTAAGGATATCCACACCTCCAGGCTAATTGCACAGCATAATGCATCCGAGATTATCCAAGTGCAACTAACTCTGGGCAAGACTGCAATACAAATTGTAGCTTGCTACAGACCCCCCCACCGTGCCACAGGATTCCCACTCCTCATTTTTTGATACACTGGAAAATATTAGGGTACAACCGAATACCCTAATAATGGGCGATTTCAACTACCCCATCATTAACTGGGAAAACTACTCATGTACCAACTCTTTTGCTCAATGTTTTCTGAAATTCATAAATCTCAATGCCTTAGATCAACTTATTCACACCCCCACTGGGGGCAGCAATATCCTAGACCTGGTCATTACCAACGTGGGCAACCAGTGTTCAACACCAGAGGTCAGTCCCTCATTGGTCAAATCCGACCACAAGTTAATCACCCTAGGCATACACATCCTGTTCCCACCCCCCATTAGGGAAACCACCATAAAAAAACTTCTCCAAAGCCAACTTCACACTTCTTAAGACAGAAGTGGCAAACCTCATGACACCCATGCAGATGGACAATAGAGGTAAGATTGCTGAATCCTACACAAATGCACTTTATAAGCACTTACACGAGTGCATGGATCATGCTATCCCTAACAGAACCAAGATGCTATTCTCCAAAAAAAAGGAAGCCAATCTGGTGGTCCTTTGCCATAAACAAACTCTACAACAGAAGAAAGAAACTGTTGCAAAAAAGAGTAAAATCCCATGACTGGAGGAACTCCCTGGTCAGCCTCAGTGAGAAGCTGAGATCCCTCATAAAATCCTCCAAAGCTAGTTACAAAAACAAAATTGCCACTGACTCTAAAGACAACCACAAAGCATTCTATAGCTATGTCAAGAATCTCAATGGCAACACTCAGATCTGCTCTAAGTTAGAGCACAATGGCACTAAATATACAGAACCAACCGATATTGCCAGCATCCTGGCAGATAGGTTCAGTGCTAACTTTACCCCCCTCGCTCCCCATAGAGGGCCCATCTCTATACCAGAAGATTGCAAAGTTCCTGTAATCACGGCTGCACAGGTAAAAAACACACTCTTCAAAGCCAAGAATACAGCATCCATGGGACCTGACAATATCCCATGATGCGTTCTACACGAACTACAGAACAAACTGGCACCCCACCTAAGTACCATGTTCAGTCATAGCCTCACCTCAGACTTTGTGCCCACTGAATGGTGCACCGCGATGGTTATCCCACTCCACAAAGAGGGAGCCATGACGGACCCCGGGAACTACTGCCCCATTAGCCTGACAAGCCTGGTCTGCAAGGCCATGGAACGTATCATCATGGAACTCATAAACAAAGACATTGGTAATCTCCAAACTCTAGACCCCACCCAGTTCGGGTTTGTAAAAGGCAGATCATGTCTCCTAAACCTGATAGACTTCTTTGAAGCAGTCACCAAAGCCATAGATGAGGGTAAGGTGGTTCACACAGCCTATCTAGATCTCGCCAAGTCTTTCAACATCATCCCCACTCTGGAATTATAGATAAACTCACTAAACAAGGTATAAATCCCTATGTCACAAGATGAGTTGCCAACTGGCTCATGGACAGAACCCACAGTTTGAAAGTAGCAGACTCCAAATCTGACTTCAGACCAGTGCAAGTGGAGTACCACAGGGTTCAGTCCTGGGTCCTCTCCTGTTTGGTATCAACTTCTCTGAAGTACAGGCTAACACAGCAGGTCTTTGGCTAACAAAGTTTGCAGATGACTGCAAACTAGGAGCCATAATCAAAACTCCTAACAATGTGAACATACTACAAAAGGGCCTCACTGAGACAGATGCCTGGTGTCAAAGCCATGGCCTTAAGCTCAATGCCAAAAAGTGCATTGTCATCCCCTTTGGTAAAAATTCTGTACCCATGAACTACCATATAGGTGGCAGTCTACTTAACACCGAAAGTGTGATAAGAGACCTTGGGACACAGGTGGACAGTAGTCTCTCCTTTGATAATCACATCGCCACAGTGGTCAGGAAATCCTTCTATGTGGCACACCTCATCACAAAAGGTTTCTCATCCAGAAAAAAAGAGGTCATTGTTCCCTTCTACTCATCACTCATTAGACCCATTATAGAGTACAGTGCCCCTTTTGGTATGTACCTCACTAGACATCTACAACAACTGGAAAGGCCACAGAAATACCTCACAAAGAGGATTACTGGCCTCAAACAGATGCCCTATGCAGACCGTCTCAAAAAACTCCAGCTTTACTCCATTGCATATTGCCTGCTCAGAGGCGATCTCTACCTAACATACAAAACTATGTCAAACCCAGAGCTGTTGGACATACTCCACTTAAAGAAATCCCAGTCCCTCCGAGCTACACACTGTAGGGACCTAAACCTTGTCACCACAATAAACAGAACATGCTGGAGGGATAGATTCCTGTCCCAGAGACTTTCCATACTTGGAGAAGACTACCTATCTACGTCAAACAGAGCTTCTCATTAGCACTCTTCAAGAAAAATCTTCATGATTGTATGGGAAATAGGAAATTCACCCCGGGGATCACTTCTGTGGCTCTGCTCGACAGGGGCACAGGAAAATTATTTTCTTGGGTGGCGAAAGCCAGGGTACCTTTTTGGCTAGGCTTATATAGGCCCTAGGGCCAATAGCCTAGTACCTACCTATGAACCTATGAACCTATGACCCACTTCTGGGCCAACAAATTAATTATTGGACAGAAGTAGGGAGGGAAGACATGGCAAATGATGTTGAAACAAGTTTTAATAGTAATTATGAGGATGACCCTTTAGAGAACCACCCTTTAGAGAACCCTCCACCGAGATGATCTCAGAGAATAATGAATCAGAGAGGGCAAGGCCAGGATGGGTTGAGGCAGAATTTTTATCAGTATCAGAACTCCATGAGGGGGAGGGGGAGAAGGAATCAAAACAACTCCTTTTACAGGAGGAACTGACCCCTAATGAACACAATGTGGATGGGGAGCTTTGCAACATCATTTCAAACAAGTCGAATGACTTTAAAATTTATAATTTGAGTCAGACTAATATTGGAATGGAATGGGCTGACCTATTTGAAAAAGGGCTCAATTTTGTTCCAACAAAAAAGGCAAATGTTGAAACATTTATACAGCTCAAAGTTTATTGTAGGAAATCGAACCTTGAATTGTATTTCAAGGACAATGATACCTTTACAAACAGGGAACAGAATACAAAAAGACCTAGTACCTTTATACCTCCTGCACATGCTATGGTGCATCTTTTTAAGAAGCTGTGTAAGCTAGACATCAGGAAATTAAATAAGTATCTTAGTGAATTTAAAGTACAGAACATAACAGTAGATGAGAACAAGCTATTACAGCAAATTGTTACTAATAAACAGATTAGGGTTATGAAACTCGACAAGGGTGGGGGCCTGGTAATTATGGATGTAAATGATTACATCAACAAAATTATGGAAATTTTGTACAGTGATACATAAGTAGAGGTTTCTCGTAATAATTGAATTTAGCCTTCTGGAATATTGATCTGGGGCTGGAAGACCTGTTACTAAATGGGGAAATCATGATAGAGGAACATACCTTTTTGTACACTGCACATATCCACGGATCCCTATGATTTTTGGGATCCCTAAAATTCACAATAACATTACCAGACCCCCACTACATCCAATATTTGATGCCAAGGCATCAAAGACCTTCTGTATAGCAAAGTTTATTGATTCCAAAGTGAAGCATGTTTTGGACACAAGGCCTTACTTATTTAAAGATTCCTAGGACTTTTTGTCTAAAATAAAGCAGGAACTTTATGATGATGGGTTATTGATGGTCACTATTGACATATGTGACTTATTCTCTGTTATACCACACGGACAGGGATTAGAGTGGTTCTCTGACTATTTGGTCACTAACACTGATTTTAACTACAATACTAGGTACAAGGTACTTTAAGAACATGCATGGAAATGGTGTTAGAAAACAATTTTTTGGTCTTTGAGGGGCAACATTTTAGGCAAACACAAGGGGTGGAAATGGGAGCCTGCTGCACCCCAGTATTTGCAAATATAGTGTTGTCCCAATGGGAGAATTTTTATATCCTTGGTTCCATTTACAGAGAATCCTGGGCACTGTACTGACACCATTTGGATGATATTGTATTATTCTGGAAGGATGGGATGGAAAAATTGGAAGAGTTTTTTGAATACATAAACACCACAACCACCTTTTTGAAATTGACTATGGTAGTCGACAAGGATAGATTGAATTATTTAGATGTTACAATTAAAAAGGACTATGACCATAAACCTTTTTCATCCTTGTTATATAGAAAACCTACTTATTCCAACTCTCTGCTGCACTTCAGCAGCTGGCACTCCATCCACCAGAAGAAAGCACTGGTAAAGGATCAATATGTCAGATTGGCTAGGATGATATCCGGCTGGGATGACTTTTTAAGCAATTGCACAGTACTGCCGGGTATGTTGCTTCAGAGGGGCTATCCTAAAGTATTTATCAAGAACATCATGGATGAAGTAAAGTTTAAGAGAAGGAAGGGTGTCTACCACAGGTTGTTGAGTATTAAGGAAGGGACAACACGACTGAACCTGGGTTTGGAAGAGTGATGGTATTACCATACAATACTGACTTCTATGACATTAGAGACATCATTCATAGGCACTGGGATATTTTTAGTCTGGACCCAGGGATGGCTACTACCTTAAGTATGACACTGAAGATAGTTTACAAGAAAGAGGTGCCTTTTAAGGGATTATTGGAAAGGACAAACTCCCTGAATGAGACTGGAGGTAGTTACAGATGTGGTAGATGCCCCCATTGCCGACACATGTTGGACACAGAAGGTGTCACTATAAGGAACTTTGGAAAAATTAGACCAAAGAAAAAATATTATTGTTACTCTAAATGGGTAGTATATCTTGAGTTGTGCCAGGCCTGTGATGGCTTCTATGTCGACGAAACCAAGAGGGCCATCAAACAGAGAATTTACCAACATTGTTACGACATAGCCAACAAAAATGTAAATAATGCTTTATATAGGCATATACAAGAATTTCCTGACCATTTTTCAAGTTTTCTGTTATAGATCATGTAGACATGGGAAAAAGAGAGGGTTCAATCAATGAATACTTGGAATTTATTGAGATGAAATGGCAGGTCAGGTTAAATTTTGCAATTTTTCCTGGTTTGAATGATAAAATAACACTTTCCCCCTTTTTAAAACTTGAATCCATGTATTTAATATAATGATCATGTAACTGTTTTATTTGTATGTAAGGTTATTGTGCTTTTTATTGCCAGCAGGTTAATAGTTAACCTGGTTTTAAAACTTTGTATCAGGGGTGAAGACTACTGTATGTTAACTAATGAAGACTTTGAGTTGTGTATTTATATGATGACACTAAAGTTTTTAATTCATTCTGAAGAAGTCTGTGTACAAGATAGACGAAAGCGCTAAATAAATTCTTTTACTTGGATTATTGCTGCTGTCTTGGAGTTGGTTCACTCATTGTTACTGTTTCCTGGTTTGTGCTTTTTGGTGTTTTTGCTCACTGGAAGGGTTAATAGTTTTGTAAATGCTCTGGGTAATGTGATGCTACTCATGTGGGGACTGGTATGACTATGTATATAACACAGCAGAGTCACAAGAGATGTAGCTGGCTCATCTGGTGCCTGGTGCTTAATGGGGTAGCAGTGTCACAAGGGATGTAGCTGGCCCATCTAGTGCCATGCTTAATGGCACAGCAGTGTCACGCAAGATGTAGCTGGCTCATCTGGTGCCTGGTGGTTAATGGCACAGCAGTGTCACAAGAGATGTAGCTGGCTCATCTGGTGCCTGGTGCTTAATGGGGTAGCAGTGTCACAAGAGATGTGGCTGGCTCATCTGGTGCCGTGCTTAATGGCACAGCAGTGTCAAAAAAGATGTAGCTGGCTCATCTGGTGCCTGGTGCTTAATGGGGTAGCAGTGTCACAAGAGATGTAGCTGGCTCATCTGGTGCCTGGTGCTTAATGGCACAGCAGTGTCACAAGAGATGTAGCTGGCTCATCTGGTGCCTGGTGCTTAATGGCACAGCAGTGTCACAAGAGATGTAGCTGGCTCATCTGGTGCCTGGTGCTTAATGGCACAGCAGTGACACAAGAGATGTAACTGGCTCATCTGGTGCCTGGTGCTTAATGGCACAGCAGTGTCACAAGAGATGTAGCTGGGTCATCTGGTGCCTGGTGCTTAATGGCACAGCAGTGTCACAAGAGATGTAGCTGGCTCATCTGGTGCCTGGTGCTTAATGGCACAGCAGTGTCACAGAAGATGTAGCTGGGTCATCTGGTGCCTGGTGCTTAATGGCACAGCAGTGTCACACAAGATGTAGCTGGGTCATCTGGTGCCTGGTGCTTAATGGCACAGCAGTGTCACACAAGATGTAGCTGGCTTATCTGTACTGGTGCTGCTTCACAGTGTGGTGCACCTTAACACTAACTTGGAGAGAAAACAAAAATAAAAGTTCTGTTCTGTGATGTGATGTTCCCTTGTCTGCTATAGGAGGAGACCCAGGTGCCCTGTGTCTGTCCTGTCCTCTTCTCAATATGTGAAGCAAAAAAAGGGTATTTTCTTAAAAATTTAGCAAACCATTTGCTGCCTCTTTTTGATTGCCTCAAAGCACTGAAACAAATGCATCTTTCCAGAATCCTGACTTTGGAAGTAGTACAGTACAGTAATTCATTTCTGTAACCAGCATTCTGAAATGCCAGTCATGGAAATTAGTACTGGTATTGCTCTACCCATGAACTGGACCTGCTGATCACAGCCCAACACCATGCACCCTGGGCAGTTATCCCTCCCCCTTGCCCCATCCAGTCTATGGTTCTGAGTGAAGCCTAGCACATTGATGCAAGGCCAGCTACACTATTTTGTCATTCTCTAAAAAAATAGCATACATCTAACTCATACCTTAGTGTTTCATTAAAAGTGATGATTTTACCTGGGCATTTTCTTCCTGAAACAATTGGTAGCATTATCATTTGTGATGGGCTGCAACACAACTAACCTGACTTGAACTCTGCTGCCAGATTTGACTTGAGAAAAAGTTCTGCAACATCTAGGAAGTAATGTTTTAATACTTATTTTATACATTAGAGTGCACTAGTGCTGATTTAAGGCTCTGCATTGTTACATTATGCTGTAGTAATTTTGTATCTGAAAAAAGTCTAGCTAGTTCCCCGTGGTGAGAGAAGGGAATGTTGCTAATGTTTCTGGCTTTAATTACTGCTCATTGCATAGTGATGTTGACTTTTATCGACCTGTATACACCTATGGCCTACTTCAAACTTCTGTTTATGAAGGCTGCCATTCTATTATGCTATGGTCTGACAAAACCAACCTGCCTTTAATTCTGCTACTGGATTTGACTTTAAAAACAGCCCCAGAACATCTGGGAAGTAACTTTGTTGTACTTATTTTGTACATTAACATGTGTGAGTGCTGTCTTGTGCTGTGGTAATTTTGCATCTGAATCTATTCTAGCTGGCTCCCCAAATGAGAGAAAAGGATATTACTACATTTTTTTCAGGCTTGACTTATCAATTACATACCAGTACTAACTTTTGTTGACCTGTGGACTGTTGTGGTCTGCTTTAAACTTGTTGTAACTGTAAACACCACCACTCTATTGTACTGAGCAATGAGCAGATCAACTTGTTTTAAACTTTGCTACTGGATTTGTTTTGAAAAACCCTCCAACAACATGTGGGAAGTACATTTTTATTCTTAGTTTATGTATTAGAGTGTTCTAGTGCGGATTTATATCCATGTTTTGTGGTATGGTGATTTGAAACTAAGACACGTGGTCCCCCTGGTAACAGAAGAGGTTACTACTGAAGTTATTTATGGCTTGATGGCTTGAGTTACTATAGATGATATTTTATTTTTTGCTTGTGGATGTTTGTGGTCTACTTTAAATGCATGCTTATGGATGCCACTAGTCTATTGAGCCAGGCTGTGATGTAACCAACCTGCCTTGAACTCTGCTGTCAGACTTAACTTGAAAATCCATCCTACAGCATCTGGGAAGTATTGCATTTAGTGCAGAAGGTTTGTACAATATACAGCACAATACTGGACTGCATACATTTCCAGGTACTCTTCCTGGTAACTGTCTTATTTCTCCCAACTTCTAGTCCCTTGACTAATGCACCCTAATGCTTACCTGAGCCTGGCTGTATATGACTACATGTGGTAGCTGTTTGTGGCATCTTTTTTCCACCTTCTTCTTTCGGCTTTTCCTGGTTAAGGGTCACCACAGCGGAACTCCAGTCCGCTAATGACTGGCAGCAGATTTTTATGATGTCGAGTTGCCAGCCCAATGCCCAAACTTCAACGAAGGCACACCCATTCATGCATGTCTTTTGAACACCACTTAGCCGTGGGGAGGACATGCAGACTCCACACAGAAGGCACTCCAGCTGAGAATCGAACAGGAGTACCTCTTGCTGTGAGGCGACAACGCTACAGCTGCACCACCGCGGCTTCTGCCATTGAATTAAGCATTGCTAATTATTTGTACCCTGATCTGTATAGCTGTGGTCGACTGGTTACTGTCTGGATATACTGTAACCTTGCTATGGCTGATTTTACTGCCTTGTTACATTTTAGTAGTATCACATGCCTTACTCCTTTTATATACTGTATTTATTACTGTGGTATCCAAGCTTGTAGCACCCATGCTCATTGTACCTAACATCTCTTGTAAGATTTTGTCTTTTCTATTAACCAGCGCATGGAATGTTGTGACATTCTGCCTACTGTATTATCCACAATGTGAAGTCTTTGAGACTGTAGTACCTAATACTTTTGGATTATTGTGTTGCTCCTTCCAATTAGTACTGCCCATTGTACACTAATTGATACTGCTTTGGTCACCACATTGTAATCTTCAGCCACTCTTATGCTGTAACCACCCTGAATACTGCTGGTTTATTGTGATGTAACATCTGCGCCTGCTCTTCAGTGAGCCTTACATTGTTGTACTGCATAGAGCTGCACTGGGCTGTACTGTATCAACCTATATTGAGAAGTATTATATTGTATAGTGTCATAGTGTACTGTATCGTGCTGTACTGTACAAAGTTGCACTGTTTTGTACTGTCCTGTAACTGCTTTCATTGTTTCTTTATATCAAACAGCTACTTTATTGTGCTATATTGTACTGTGTTATACTGTTTTAGTATTGTTTGCGCTGCTTCACTGTCCCTTTACATATCTTACTTGTCCCACCCATAGCATCACACAATGTATTTTTTCTGGCATCTCTAGATCAACCATGAGTCCTGAGTTTATCTTTGCCCCATCTGTTTATCAGTCTGTTAGCACTGGGTATCCTAAGGCAGTGTATAAACTTCCACATGCTCCTTGACAACCATTTGCTAATACCACAGAATTAGTCCTTGCATGAAACGTCCAAATGCTTATTACAACTGGAGGCCAAACTCTCACATAAATGAGGTAACAGTACCTATGCTAACACCACACCTGCACATTGCAAGACAAACATAAATCCTTTTTCTACTGAGGGGCTCCAAATATCACTTCTAAAACCATGAAGACATCCTAGCAGCTACACTGTAGATGTATGTGGTGCAGCCAGACCTCAAAAATACAATGGCACCCATTCCAAACCACATAGTGCTTCTTCAACCACCACCACTGCAGACAAGAGACACCAAAGTAGCCTGGCCAATCCCATTAGGCTATAGCAGCAGTTCAGTCACCATGGTAGCATACTTGTTATAGATGACTCAACAGTTTCTCACATCAATGTAGCATTCACAAGGCTGAGCAAAGACAGGTTAACAGTGGGCTGGCTCTCAGTTTCTAGAATTCACCATATCACCAAGTATCTCATGTCCCTTTACCCAAAGTGTGACTATAACAGGGTCACTGTTGATGTGGGGGTGAATGACTTGTGATACACCCCCTCAGACTATACAAAGAGGAGCATGTTGGAGCTCTCTAAGTTTCTAAGGATGGAAAGAAACTACTCTTGAACAATACTCTAGCATCACTGAGAATGATGTCATAATATAAGCTAAAGATAATTGACTTTAATAATTGGCTTAGTTATTGGTGTCATGATGAGAGGCCCAGTGTGTGTCAGTCTGGAAGGCAGATTGGAGAAAGTCCCAACTGTTTCACTAAAGCTGGCCTGCACGTATCTAATTAAGGCTTTTGCTTACTAACTAAGGCTTTTTATATACATGTAGTACCTTTCTTAGACAGTGTCAGTCTAAGGCTACCGACCTAGTAAATACAAATTAAAATCTGGGAAATATCAGTGTAGCACTCCTCTGTGCTAGACGCCTAAATAAGAAAATGCCGTCCGTTGAGGCCTTGCTAATTCTGAAAAAACATGGATATTTTTGTTAACACTGAAACATGGCTCCAGAACAGTGACGGTATTCCTTCCTTCCTTTCTTCCTTCCTTACGTGGCTTCCCTGCCTGCCTACCACTCATTTAGGCCAGAAAGTACAGATAGCAGTAATGGTGGTGGCTGTCAATATCAGAAGTGCTGTCACCACTAGACTAACAGAGGAGGACAATGACCTCAAACTCCTTCATAGACTAGTATCCATACGCAAGATCTAGTATCACATCCTGGCCAACAAGAAAACCTATCCAATTATACCCACAAATCACGAAACATATCTTTATAAACTACCATCACTCTCCATTATCCCAAGCATCATACTTCCAGAGGACTTTAACTACCTATTCTTAAATGATGACACCAGTACTTCTTCAAATAAATATGTATATTTGAACACACTCACCTTTAAGAGTGAGATTTAGAGAAAGTGTACATTTGTCTATAATTATTTTCATTTTAAAAGTGCACATCTTTATTTTATAAAGAAAAGTATAGAAACTGATGACATGACTAGATCTTCAAGGTTAATTATGGATGAAAATAAGTTTAAAGAAAAGTTATAATTTATTATTAACATATTGTAACATGGGATATAACATTTAAATATAAAAGAAAGCAGATGACATAATTTGTAAAAGAATATGTAAATTTCACCCTATTTATTAGCTGGAGCTCCCCAAAAAGGAACAGAACATGAAGATTAGTACTAAGGTTGTAAGTCTGAAAATTTCAGTAGATTTTGATGACATTAAGGAAGCAACGTGTAAAAATTAGAATATTATATGTGGCAATCAGGATTTAATGAACGTGATTTGTGAATGATTATCCCCAGGATTTACTAATCTTATGTGCAGGACTAGTTTAGTCCTGCATGGAAGCGACCATTTAGGAGAAGGATGGCATTGTGCCATACATATTAATGATGCACGCTGCCCGAGCTCCTAGGCTTACACGGAGCATGTAAGAGTGCAGGGGGCATGTCTGAGAGCACAGCTCTCAGAATAAACACGACCCTGCAATGTAGAACAGCAGAAAGGGGTATGCAATGAGCGAGGACGCTCATAGGTGACCGCATTTCCCCACCAACAGTCCCCCTTGTGTATAACAGCAACAGAATGTAGAAATAAAATGAAGAAACCCTTTTTTTTCTTTAAAATTTGATTACAGCTAACAGTAGGTGCGCGGGTGTGCCCATCGCTTAGCTACGGTTAAAGCAGCTTAATAGGCTGAAGAGGATAACAAGGAAGATATATGCAAATGAAACAGCACAGCAATAGTGTAGTGGGCAGAGCATTTGCCTTACCACAGGCATTCCCAGTTCGAGTCCCACTGCAGCACATTCCATTTTACATGGCAAAGCACGTTATGACCAATATTTTTGTTGCATAACCCAGTAAATAACACATATTTATGAACTGGAGTACTGCAGTAAATGCACATGTGAGGTGTCAGTGTCATAATGAATAAGGCACTAGTAAGCAGGTGTAAGCACAAATAAGCAGTAGTAAGCGGCCTTAAGCCCATTTGTGTGGCAGTAAGCAATGTCTACACTGGTTAAGCAATTTAGAAGCTAACTGAGTATAAAAAACTGTAACCGGAAGTTAGCAGTGCTTACCTCTGCACAAACCCACGCAAACCCGCTGAAAACTGCTTTAAAGTGCCTTAATCACTCTGTATCCAATGGCCCTTGTTCTGCCCATCAACAAAATAAACAACCATGCAGGTCTTGAACCCAGGACCCTATACCCCATAGTCCCAGTAGTTATCCACCAAGTCATCACAGAAGTACAGAAGAATGAGGTAGTAGCAAAGAAGTCCTGACCATAGTATATCCAAACTGAACCTGTGAAAGGCATCAATATACAGTCATATGTGCCATAACCCACTACATAACATAAATATGTGAACTGGAGTACAGCAGTAAGCCCAGAAGTGAGGTATAATTGTAACAGAGTGTTGAAATCCCCAATAAAACACAAGGACCCCACAAAGTGTATGTGCACATCAATCAGGGATACCAGGCATACATATAAGGTGTAATGAATAATAACAGATTGCCAAAAAGGCATTATAATGAATGTCTACTATAGGCAACACCAAGCATTGCACAGGCCAGCTTAGGAGGAGTGAACAATGTGTAGACCAGCTAACTCTTTGTGCCCAATGGTATACCCCTTTAAACAATGGCAACCTAAGGTAAGCAGGTTTGTCCATAGCTTAGCCTTTTCAAAACCGGCCAATCACAGGAAGGTGCAGGAAATCGGCCTACTTAAACCCAAGAGGCAGGAACACATCTCATAACTGGTTGTATCTTCCCCTTGCAGGCACTATGGTAGTAAGGAGAGAAGGAGTGTGCTTCCGCGTGCAGTGCTGGTGCATCCAGGAGTCCAAGGTCATGGCAGGACTCCTAGTTAAAGACCATGCACAGAGACTGCTGCAGGGCCAGTACCAGGGCTCCCAATATAAGGTGGGACCATCTCGGCCGTGACCTCACCAGTGCCACTGGCATACCCTGAACTGGTGAGCAGGTCAGGCACCACTATGCCGACCCGAAGCGGTGGAAGGGGGACTTCTTGGAGAGTGGCTCCAAGAGGCTAGAGCATCAGGGGATGTTCCAGACGTGTGTAAGTATCACCTAAGTATGTGTGTAATAATTGCCAGCTGAGGTATATCATGGTTTGGTATGGCTCAATATTCCTCTTATGTCCCCCACAGCTGCAATGGAGTGGGCCGTGAACCAGGAGGCCCACATCAGCCACCTGGTGAGGTTGCGACATGAGGCAGGTCAGTAATACTCATGCCTTTACTGTCATAGAAAATAAAAATAAAAGTAGTAGTAAATTAATTGCTTGTATAAAACCTGTATTGTTCAAGGCAAGAACTGCATACACTAGAGAATATGGCAGGAAGAGTCTCATATTGTTTGTATTTCAATAAAAGTGTAATATCCTGGCAAAACAGGTCTAACTGCTGGACTGCATGTGTATATTCTGGTATCATATGGTAATGTAGATTTGCAATCATGTAATAGTATTGTTGTATTAAACAGTTACCCACACCATGCACCATAAATTGAATGTGTAGGAATGCCTGTATATGACAGGTGTAATCCCAAAAGGTCATTTAGTACAACTGAGAGACACATATACAGTAAACAGGGAAAATGCAGACAAAAACTGAATAGCACATGCAACTGAGATGTAAACTGTTGTTTTATTAGCACACACAGCCACGATTCGAATCCTGCCAGTGGTAGTAGTCTGCATACAGAATCATGTCCTACAACTGTACAGATATGTCCAGAATGTCTATTAAAGTGACCCATATCTATTGCCTATCAACCTGTTCCCCTGGGAAATCAGTGGGATGATCATAGACGTATAGGCAGCAAACAGGAAATACAACTGATTGACACACATCTATGACAACAAACCTGGCATACTAGCAACTCCCTAATACCTTATGTGACTAAGAAGCCACATATGTCCCATTTACACCCCAACTTGTTAAGCTGTGGTCAGAGTGTGTACCGTAACAGAGTGAGATGTATGTGCATAATAGTAATGTGGAACCTGGTACTGTGTGTGGGAACATTCAGGTAGTGCTAATAAACATTCTTCCCACAAGTCTGTCAGATACCAACACTGTGCCCAGAAATGCAAGAATGATATGCAGTTGTTCTGAATAATGAGGTATTACACATCACTGTCACCCACACTGTCCTACAACATATAACTGTCTAGGAAATATGTATAAGAGTGTTGTTATACAAGGTCAGAATGCATAAACACGGGAATAATAAGACAGAAAGCAGATTGGAGATACACAGCAATATCAATATAGCAGACACAACTGTGATGGACAGTGTTTAAGTTGTAGCAGACACAGCCATGATCTGAATCCTGGGGGTGGAATTAGACTGCATACAGATTCATACCCCACAACTGTACACATGAGGCCAGAATGTCCAGTATATGTGCCCATATCTGCTGCCTGTCCCCCTGGTAAGTTTGTGGGATGATCCCAGATGTGTACACAGCAAACAGGGAATACAAGTGATTCTCAACCATCATGAGAACACACCTGTCATTGTAGCAACCCCCAAAACTGTTAGGAGAGTAATATTTCAAGTATGTCCTGTCTACACTCCAGTGTTGTCAAGCTGCGACCAAGGTGTATACAGTAACAGAGTGAGATGTGTGTGCATAATACTAATGTGTAATCTGGAACTTTGTGTGGCAACAGTCAGGTAGTGCTGACAAACATTGCTCCCACAGGTACGTTGGATACGAACACTGTGCTGAGAAATACAGACCAATGTAACCTGTACTGGTACTGTCCACCCTGGTATTGTAGGGGATTGTGAGTGTTGCAGTTTCTCTGAATAATAAAGTATCACTTGTCACTGACACCCACATTGTGCTACATAATATAACTGTGTAGGAAAGCATGTATATGTGTGTGTCAGGTCACTAAAGGTGGAAGAGGGCAATATTCTAGATATGAACAGGCACACCAGCATGTGGTCAACACATGGCCAGAGTCTGTGCAGAAAGAGTTGTATACCATAGTGCAAAACATCAACCCAGAATCCGGGCATATGTGTACAAACAGTTAGTCAGTGTTAACAAACATTTCCTCCACAGGTATACCAGGTAAGAGGTGTATACTGCAGGTAAAACCGGTTCATGTATAACGATGACGACAGCCATATCACTGCCCAAACTAAGGCTATAGGGTAGTGTAGTAAGACTTGTAAGGTACAGATAACAGCACTTACTAGGAAAGTAATGTGAACTACAGGAATATACTACTTGTTAATTTATATCTTTCTCTCCCCCCACCTTATCTCCATCAATAATGAACATATCCACCCCAACTGGTATGTAATGACTCTGATAATGTCCAATTGTTTGATAAATATTTTAATGGTTCCCATACCTGTGCCATATTGAATTATTCCAACAATGTTGGCATGGTGCCATCAATGTACCTGCATGCTGTTCTTATTACCACTGTGGTCCCATATATGCATGTGTTTTGTTTGCTATGCAACTGTTCTGTATCTGGTGTCTGGGTTAATGGGAATATCTATGCATGCTGTTATACCTAACCTTGGAATGTGTTGATTATTACTAACCCATATATGATAATGAAATCTAAACAATATAGCATGCTTGGGAAGGCCAGTCACAGCGGACCCACCTGTCCCACCTCAGCTGGCCATGGCACCGGGCACCAGCATGTCTGGGGCCCAACCCCGGACCTCCCTGCCCATTGGTCCTGCACAACCTTTGGGTAGAACCGCCTCAGGGGATGAGACTTTCTCCCCCATAGGAGTGGGTACAGGCAGGCACCTGTCACCCGTCGCCAGGTCGGGTTTGTGGTGCATAGAGCGATCAACGAGCAGTTTGGTGATCATCTACGCCAGCTCGAGGGCCACCTGTCATGATTAGAGAGTCAGCCTGGCTCTGCAGCTCAGCCCCCAGCACAGCCATGTTCGGGGCTGTGAAGGTGCAGTGGTGACTGCCCATGGGTGGGGACCTCAGTCCTACTGTTACCACTAGGGGGCTTGTGGGCTTCCGATATCCCAACATCCCTCCCCATCAAAGTGTTCACCTCCCACATGAGTCATATACCGTCCCTGTATGCATCTTGTGTGTCTTGTCTGTTAACCTACCTCCCCAAATATACCTACTATCCCTCCCCAGCATCCCACTCTCACCTGAAAAAAACAAAAAAGGGCAATCTGTACCCACAAAAAAAATCTTGCCCCATACATAGCTGTCCATTTCACACACATGTCCACTGGACACATGTAATCTGGTCTAATTGGCATCACAGCTTATTATTGTTGTCCTCACCTCTCTCCCAGGGGTTTGAGTGTCCAAATCTCCCTCCAAATTCAGTGTATATGCACAGTTGTTCCTGCCCATCTCTAGCTATATTCCCTACTGTCTTTCCCTCTTTTTGCCCCTTTTTCACCACTTTCCTATCAATCCTTTTTTTCTTTTCTTTAAAAGAAATTAGTGCGGGGGTAAGCAGGAGTAAGCACTTTTAAGCAGCATTAAGCGGGTCTGTTTGTGTGGGGGCAAGCAATGCCTACACTGGTTAAGAAATTTAGAAGCTATCTGAGTATAAGAAACTGTAACCAGAAGTTAGCAGTGCTTACCTCTGCGCAAACACACTTACAACTGCTTTAAAGTGCCTTAATCACTCTGTATCCAATGACCCATGTTCTGCCCTGCAGCAAAATAAATAGCTTCTGCAAGGCTCAAAACCAGCACCCTGCACAACATAGACAAATCGATTTACCACTAACCCATGCCAAATATACATGACCTTGATGATTTCAAAAACATATCATCCAGCCCAGTCATGAAACAGTACAGAGAATGTAGTCCAACATGTAGATGTATGTGTGTATGTAAATATATTAATATCAAAACAGATACAACATATCTATATATGTAGATGTATATATATACATAAATATATATGAACATATATATATATATATATATATATATATATATATATATATATATATATATATATATATATATATATATAGATATATATGTCTACACCTATATGTCTACATATACACAGCAAGTTACATATATGCAAGCAGATATATATCTATGTAGGTATATATGGACATAGTTATATATATATATGTAAGCTGATATATATATATATATATATATATATATATATATATATATATATATATATATATATATCCATACAGCTATATATGGACATACATGTGTAGATATCAATGGGAGATTAACTAAATCATATGTGTCCACATGCACCATTAATGGGATTGAGAGGCCCCGAACGATATACGACTTGTAAGAATAAGTATACCCACCCCCCCACAGCCAAACGTGTCCACACTGCAATACACTATCAAGTGTTGCAGATACCATAACCAGGTCCTGACACGACATGGGCACAAGATGTTAACAGTACTACATCCCACCTGTATGATGTCAGGCTGGTATTGGTAAGATATCATGGAGTACAGTCTGTCTCCCATAGGAAATGTAAAATGTGGAAGCTATCAACATTCCCAGGATACATATACACAGACACATATATGCAGATACAGATTTACACACACACACACACACACACATATATATATATATATATATATGTATATATATATATATATATATATATATATATATATATATATATATATATATATATATATATATATATATATATATATATACACATATATATATAGATATACACGTGACTACAGATACACATGCAGAGATATGTACAGTAAGATACTTATGTAGTAGGCGCACACAATATGGAACAGCCACTATGCCTACAGTTGACACCCTAACAACTGGACACTGGACTAGCCACCCATACAAATGACATTCAGTGCCTGCAACATATACCCACAGAGAGGTCATAGGATAAAACACCACACACAGGTTTGCAGAAATGGAAAACCTTTATTTGTATACTATTACAGTTTTATATGCCATGTCATATAACTGTTCAGACACTGACACCCATATAAGCAGAGTGATGCAACTGTGAAACAGTTATACTAATACAGTCTGGAAAGGTTCACAACTGTTGCTGTTCAGGCCAAGTCCTCCAAATCGTACAATAGTGAAGACAGACTAGGCCACAGGATACCACACAATGAACAGTAAGTGATGCAGGTGTATAGTCCAGCAGCCCCTATCTACACTCTGTACACAATCACTAGGTGGTAAAGACTTCAGTTGACCAAATGGGATGTAACTGTTACATAACAAGGCATAACTGGCACCATCACAGGCACACTGGCAAACAAAACAGGTTGTATGGCAGGAGGCAGTAGGCCTGCAGTAACCTACTTTATATAAGTAATGTCAAGATAGGTGAAATGTATGGTACTGTACATCCAGATTACTTAAGGCAGCTCACCCCTGATACCCCTACATTTTGTAACAGCCTAGGTTATGTATGGTGCATTCCTCTCAGACTCAATAATACAGGGCCATATACCACTATTACATACACTGGCCTCTGGAGTGCATATGGGTACACATGTATTGTGTAGGTAAAGCCCACACATATATGGTCCCAGCCCCACCGTATGTGTGAGGGATACAACAGCTATGGACTGTTTGCAGGAATGCCAGCATGTTTTTATATATATATATATATATATATATATATATGTGTGTGTGCATATGTATCATTATCTGTATATGTGTAGACATATAATGCTCTGTATACAGATAGTGATACATATGCACATATATATCACTATCTGTATATGTGTAGACATATAATGCTCTGTATATGTATATATCTGAGTGTGTATATGCATATCTATGTACATATACACACCCATCTATATATGTAGATATGTACATGTGTAATTATCTATATAGATATCTGGATAATCATATGTACATATATAGGTTCATAGGTAGGTACTAGGCTATCTGCCCGAAGGCATTTATAAGCCTAGCCAGAATGTGTTGGTGTTCGCCGCCCCCTCAGATTAGTTCTCTGTGCCTCTGTCCAGCAGAGCCATTGAAGTGATCCCTGGGGTAAACTTTCTGTTTCCATCCACTCGTCAAGGTTTCTCTTGAAGAGGGTTAGCGAGGAGCTCTGCCTAATGTAGATTGGGATCTTGTTCCAGAGCATGGGAAGTCTCTGGGACATGACTCTATCCCTCCAGCACGTCCTATTTATTGTTGTGGTGAGGTTTAGATCCCTGAAGCTTGTGGCTCGAGGGGATATGGTTTCTTTAGGTGGAGCATGTCCATCAATTCTGGGTTGGTCTTGGCCTTGTATGTCAGGCAGAGATCACCTCTGAGTAGGTGGTATGCAACCGAGTACAGCTGGAGTTTCTTCAGTCGAGCTGCATAGAGCATCTGCTTGAGGCCAATGATTCTCTTGGTGAGGTACTTCTGTGTCTTTCCAGTTGTTGCAGTTATCTTGTAAGGTACATCCCAAATGAGGCATTGTACTCTATGATGGGTCTGATGAGTGATGCGTAGAGGGGCCCAATTACTTCTTTCGATCTGGATGCAAACCCTTTTGTGATTAGGTGGGCCACATAGAAGGATTTTCTAACCACTTTGGCAATGTGATTATCAAAGGAGAGGTTACTATCTACTTGGGTCCCCAGATCCCTTATTACGTCTTCCATATTTAGGGGGCTACCACCTATGTGGTAGTTTGTGGGTACTTTGTTTTTTCCAAAGGGGATGACTATGCACTTTTTGGCATTTAGCTTGAGGCCATGGTTTTGACACCAGGTATCTGTCTCAGTGAGACCCTTTTGGAGGATGTCTGTGTCAGTTGGAGAGTTAATTATAGCCCCTAGTTTGCAGTAATCTGTGAACTTGGTCAGCCATAGTCCTCCTGTGCTTGCCTGTACCTCTGAGAATTATATGCCGAACAGGAGGGACTGAGCTGTGGAGAACGCCACTTGTAACTGGTTTAGAGTCAAACCTAGCTCCTGCAAATCTTACCATGTGGGTTCTGTCCATGAGCCAGTTGGCAACCCATCTTGTGATGTAGGGGTTTATCTTCAGGCTGGTGAGCTTGTCTATAATACCCGAGTGGGGAATGGTGTTGACTGCCTTTGTGAGGTCTGGGTAGGCTGTGTGTACCACTTTTCCTTCGTCTGTAGCCTTGGTAAATGTCTCAAAAAAGTCCACCAGGTTTAGGAGGCATAATCTGCCCTTAAAAAAGCCGAACTGGGTAGGGTCCAGTGTTTGGAGGTTCCCAATGTCTCTGTTAATGAGATCCATGATGATGCGCTCCATAGCTTTGCAGAGCAAGCTAGTCAGGCTTATAGGGCGATAGTTCCTGAGGTCCTTTATGGCTCCACCTTTGTGGAGCAGAATAACCGTTGCTGTGGGCACGTAGCCTGTGGACAGGCTGAGTTTAAACAGTGTGTTTAGGTGAGGGGTTAGTTCATCTTTCAACTTGTGTAGGACGCAGCCTGGGACACTGTCCGGTCCCATTGATGCTGTGTTTTTGGCTTTGGAGAGGGCTGTTTTATCCTGAGTGTCTGTGATTTCAGGGGCACTACATTCTTCTGGTATAGTTATGGGCCTTTTTGGGGGTGAGAGGGGGGGTGAAGTTTGCACTGAACCTGTCTGCCAGGATGTTGGCTATATCGGTTGGTTCAGTGTATTTTGTGCCATTCTGCACTAAGTCCGAGCAGATCTGAGAATTGCCACTTAGATTCTTGACATAGCTAAAGAATGCCTCACCATATGTCCTGAACATGGGGTGTAGCCCTACCTCAGACACTATAGTCCCAACTTCGTAGGGCAAGGGGATATCAGATATGTATAGCAGGTATATTAGTAGACTATTGTTACTGTAATAGGGATTGTCTTCACAGACATGGGGTGTGTGGGAGGTCACATCTGCTTTTCACATGTGCGCCATTGGCTACTGACAGATATCCTAAGGGCATCATAGTACAGTACCGGTTCAAGCAGGTAATGCTCCTGTGGGCTACAGCAGAGATATTGGCCAATAGATGTGGACATTCTGACACACTCTGTACAGTCCAGAGGTATACATAGAACCCCTTAGTGCAGAACATGTGGACCAAGCCTGACAATATGGATGTTAACAGCCATGTAGATGGGTATAACACATAATGACTGGTATACATTAGACCCCATAGGTTATGCATTCACACACCCCTGTCTGTCCTGACACATACTAACTGCTGGTACAGAGGTGCCATGGCAACATACTACCCACTAGATATTGACATACATCTGTAAAGCATCCCACCGCTCTGTCTGACATACATGA
Organism: Protopterus annectens; assembly: GCF_019279795.1. Taxonomy (NCBI): domain Eukaryota; kingdom Metazoa; phylum Chordata; order Ceratodontiformes; family Protopteridae; genus Protopterus; species Protopterus annectens. The sequence goes on along the minus strand of NC_056727.1, from coordinate 970,733,039 downwards.
CTGTTAAGGGAGGCCCAGCAGCAGTACATCTGGTAAGTATCTGGACATGACATCACACTGCATAAGTACACTAAGCTGCTAGGCATGTAATAAAGCACTGTGCAGGCTACAGGCAGACTGGCTCAACGCTGGCCTACATCTCCTACGGGGGAATGCACATGTACCTGCATATATAGCAGGCTCTATAGGCATCTCACAGCACAGGGTAAGATACACCTGTGTGAAAGTACATAACCACAACCAATGTGAACACAGCCACAGCCACATATGGTAAGCTAGCAAAATATTACAGTATATGGACTATCTGTCCAACACCATCCTCACATGTGCCACTCACACACTAACCCTACATATACTGGGCAGCTACACACTGTGGCCTGATGCCTGTCTGTGATATGGGACATTTGTGTGTATGGCCCTACAAACATGTAAGCCTATACAGTAACATACAAAGGAGCAGCATGTAACATCGGATAGGACGGGACCTAGAACAATGACATCTACCACAGTCTGTACACAGGCAAAAGTACATATTAACAATACATACACTGTCAACATTCACCATAAGTACACAGACCTCAGTACTGTACAAACAACCACAGAATGTCCAGGTTATGTCATCAAATATAAGCCCTACTGTACATAACATGTGTAGCAGTCTGATATCTCACTGGCTTGTTATCAGATATGATGATACTAATCATGGTGCACAGCACATATACACCTCTTAATGCATGACCTATATACAAAAGTTGACAGAGGTGTGGTTGGAAGAACATACACAGGGCAAATATTGACATGCTGCTGTGATAACATCATGCATTTACAGTTGTAACAGGGTTTGTCGCAACATATGTCCTATGAGGGATATGAAGTCAGTAACTGTCATGGCTTTCACCATTTACAGACTGCAATCCTCACACTACCTTCTGCAGTTCACAGATACATGCTCTGTGGGTAACACATGAAACCAAAGGCACCACACACTGCCCAGTCTGCAGATGACCCTACAGATGGGGTGTCCTCATAAACATAGAACTGACATGGCAGGTATTAATACATGTAGGACAGCCATATCCACACACACCCTGTTAAACCAACATTACTCTGAATGCAGTATAGCAGCACTTACAGTCTGTAGTCAGGTCAGGCACATCCCTCGCCTGTGTGTTGACCTGTTTCCACAGTTTATGTTGTTAAAGGTAAATCCCCAATCCATCTGAGATGCTGTTTGCCAAACAACAGATCGAGTTCCTGCTCACAGTGAATGAAAAGGCCCAACACCAACGTGATGTTCCTAGATACCGGAGTGTGTTTCCATGCAATTAATTATGGGAACATTACCACAGCTGTTCCACATGCAATCAGCTAGGGGAGGGCTGCAATTCATGCAGAGGCCATCAGCTGATCATAAGCATTACCTAAAATACACATGCTGCTGCCTAAGCAAAGCAGGTGTAGGTCTCCACACCCACCAGTGAGGGAGTTTGAGAGGCAGACAGAGGCAAAGACAAGTCAGTGAGGGGTGGAAGAGTAAAACTTAAGCATGTTTGTGTCACACACCTACCAGCACAGGGTATCAAACCCCTGATGACTATGTAGTGCTATTACATTCCTACACAGTTATTGGATGCGCTACATAGATTACCTGTTTTAGAGCCCTCAGAACATATATGTGATGGTGAGTGACATCTGCAACAGGGATATGGTAGCTATATGGTAGGTGAAGTACACGTGCCTGTCCGCATGAACAGGTGCCAGCGTCAACACAGCCAGACTCCCACAGGGACTCACTCACACTGACACACTTGGCAGGGCCAGGATTACAACTCATCACTAGTGAGATTGTCATAACACATTACTGTGCAGGTATCACATGCACTACACGGGTCATACAGAGGTTATATGGGCAAATGTTATGGGGAGGTGTCTGACATCAGACAGCATGCTTCAGTATGCCTATGGGGGCTGTAGTAAGTGTGGATGTGATCATACATATCATACAACACACACAAACACACAGGGTGCCAATACTGACTTGCATGGGTGCATTTCTGCATAGGTGTGTGGTGGTCGACTGTGCCAGACAGCTAGGTGATGGGTATACCTTGGCATCAGAACACATGGCAGTGGTCTGCATTGTGACTCAGGGCTGTAGGTTCTGCATTTGCCCACACAGATGTGTACTGTATCCCCCATCTAGTCACCTGGGTGACTACTGTGTGTGGCCAATGGTGTGCATCGCTTGCCATGTATGTGTTCCTTAGTCCATGACATGGACAGTGCCTGGGATGTGCACACCTCCCACATGCATGTACAGTGACATGTGGAACTGTACCTGGGGTGCCTGGCCCATGTTGTGTACACAGATTATCATCAGATGTGCCAGTCTTGGCCACCTGTCGTGGGAACTGGTAATGGACAGCAGGTTTACCCTGCACCTACATTGATAGCATGGTAACGGCATTCCCTGGTGTCAGTGGGATCTGTCCATACAGGGCATGTTTTCAGGCATGGTATGTCCTTTGTGGGTCACATGTGATGGCACCACAGGTGTTGCAGGTGTCCAGTGGGGAACATGAGGAATGTGCACTGTCTGCATGTATTTGCCTATAGGATAGATGGACAGGGTGTAATGCCCTCTGTAGCCCACTGCAATCACTCCATAGTTACTATCAGTGGCCAATATGCAGTGTACTACCCACATATTGGCTGTTGTCTAGGAATATATGGGTGTGTGTGTGTGTGTGTGTGTGTGTGTGTGTGTGTGTGTGTGTGTGTGTGTGTGTGTGCGTGTGTATGAGACATGGGTTGAGAGTGTATTCTGGGCAATACTGGGGTTGCTAACTTTGATTGCCTGGCCTTGATGTCACATGTATGGGTATGGATTTGCAATCCAGCCTCTCTGCTATTTCACATCTGTTATCCCTGCACAGTGGACATTGTGATATATACTAGGGCCACCATATAATAAATTTGCAAAACCCGACACACACACACACACACACACACACACACACACACACACACACACACACACACACACACACACACACACAGTTATTACACTACAGCACTATGCAGTTATAGTACGCACCACGGAGATTACTGGAGTACTTCTTCCCCAAAGGTGTATATCACATTGGATGACATCAGCAGAATTACCAAAGTAGGACATTCGAATTGTAATGAGTGTGGCTAGGCTAAAATACACTGTGTGTGGCCAATGGTGTGCATTGCTTGCCATGTATGTGTTCCTTAGTCCATGACATGGACAGTGCCTGGGATGTGCACACCTCCCACATGCATGTACAATGACATGTGGAACTGTACCTGGGGTGCCTGGCCCATGTTATTTACACAGATTATCATCAGATGTGCCAGTCTTGGCCACATGTGGTGGGAACTGGTAATGGACAGCAGGTTTACCCTGCACCTACATTGATAGCATGGTAACAACATTCCCTGGTGTCAGTAGGATCTGTCCATACAGGGCATGTTTTCAGGCATGGTATGTCCTTTGTGGGTCACATGTGATGGCACCACAGGTGTTGCAGGTGTCCAGTAGGGAACATGAGGAATGTGCACTGTCTGCATGTATTTACCTATAGGATAGATGGACAGGGTGCAATGCCCTCTGTAGCCCACTGCAATCACTCCATAGTTACTATCAGTGGCCAATATGCAGTGTACTACCCACATATTGGCTGTTGTCTAGGAATATGTGTGTGTGTGTGTGTGTGTGTGTGTGTGTGTGTGTGTGTGTGTGTGTGTGTGTGTGTGTGTGCGTGTGTATGAGACATGGGTTGAGAGTGTATTCTCGGTAATACTGGGGTTGCTAACTTTGATTGCCTGGCCTTGATGTCACATGTATGGGTATGGATTTGCAACCCAGCCTCTCTGCTATTTCACATCTGTTATCCCTGCGCGGTGGACATTGTGATATATACTAGGGCCACCATATAATAAATTTGCAAAACCCGACACACACACGCACACACACACACACACACACACAGAGTTATTACACTACAGCACTATGCAGTTATAGTACGCACCACGGAGATTACTAGAGTACTTCTTCCCCAAAGGTGTATATCACATTGGATGACATCAGCAGAATTGCCAAAGTAGGACATTTGAATTGTAATGAGTGTGGCTAGGCTAAAATGCACTGCTCCCTACACAGACATTGAAACACACACAAAACATCCACATCCATGTGTGGGTATAGAACCCCTAACAGAGATCTGTATCATACTATAGCATGGAGCTGTTATAGGACACACCACAGGGATTACTGGAGAACTTCTTCCCCAAAGATGTATTTCAAAATGAATGACATCAGCAGGATTACCAAAGTAGGGCATTTGAAATGTACTGAGTATGACTAGCGTAAAATGCATTGCTCCTTACACAGACATTGAAACACACACAAGACATCCACAACCAACCAACACGTGTGGGTATAGAACCCCTAAGAGAGATCTATATCACACTTCAGCATGGAGCTGTTATAGGACACACCACAGGGATTACTAGAGAGCTCCTTCCCCAAAGGTGTATTTCACAATGAATGACATCAGCAGGATTGCCAAAGTAGGGCATTTGAAATGTACTGAGTGTGACTAGCCTAAAATGCATTGCTCCCTACACAGACATTGAAACACACACAAAACATCAAGAACTGACATGGGTGGGAATAGAACCCTACCAGAGTTCTATATCACACTATAGCAGTACACAGTTATGGTATGCACTACAGAGACTATTGGGCTACAACCTTCCCAGAGGTGTATTTTTAGGTAGATGACATCAGCAGCCTTGCCAAAGTTGAGCATTTGAATTGTAGGGAGTGTGACTATCCTAAAAACCATTGCTCTCTAACAGACAGACAGACAGACAGACACACACACACACACACACACACACACACACACACACACACACACACACACACACACACACACACACACACACACACACACACACACACACACACACACTTGCCAAGTCTGAGATTAGAACACCCACCTAACTAATTTATCATACTACAGCAGTACACAGTTATAGGACATGCTACAGAGATTACTGGGCCACAACCTTCATAGAGGTGTATTTCTAGGTGGATGACATCAGCAGCCTTGCCAAAGTTGAGCATTTGAATTGTAGGGAGTGTGACTACCCTAAAAGTGTTGCTCTCTACACAGACAGACACACAGACAAGCACTTGCCAAGTCAGGGATTAGAACTCCTACCTAACTATTTTGTCAGACTACAGCAGCACGCAATTATAGGACATGTCACACAGGTTACTGGACTACAACTCTCCCAAAGGTGTATTTCACAGTGGATGACCTAAGCAGGCTTGTCATAGTAGGGCTATGGGGAGGGCAGTGTGTGTGCACGGGCCATACCCCATTCATCTAGAGGTTGACACACCACATGCAGGCACACACAGGGTCATATTTCACAGATATGTGTATACAGATGCTAGATGACACTTCCTTGTACAGTCATGTTGCACAGCTAGCACGTACACCACATAGTCTGTTCTGCTGACAGATACCAGTGGCTAGTATCTACAGTGAGTGACATCTGAACCTCATGTGGCTGTGGCCCTTTGGCTGTGTGCTAGGTGGGACAGGCCTTGATGGCTCCTTGTCACAGTCACCCTCTTCCACACATCTATGTATGTCTACCTTTGGCTTATTATAGCGTGTTGTCCTTAGATATATGTCTGCATTTCTGTCCACTGTGTGGGCAAAGCATGTGTGGTGCATACTGGGGAGTGTCTGCACTAACATCTGCAACTGCCAGTTATGTCTGGTCCACTGGTGTTTGCAGACAGGGCCTTCATGTGTTTAATTGTGTGAGCATGCCCGTTATGACCTTTCAGTATGTTGTTGACTGACATTGCCTTCATTTCTCTAAGTGTGTGAGCATGTCCAGTATGCCCGTCTGTATTGAATGTGTGGATTAATTCTAGGTAGTCTGTAATGCAGTGCTGACCTGTGTGTTGTACACCTACTGGTAGCATACTGTTTCTGCACGTTATCCGTCGATCGCATGGCAGTGACTGTTACTACATTTCTACATGGGATGGGGGGGCACAAGTGACTATTTCTACATTTCTACACAGGACTGGGAGGGGCACACCTGACTGTTACTACATTTCTATGTAGGATGGGGGGCACGCCTGACTATTTCTACATTTCTACACAGGCTTTGGGGTGGCACACCTGACTGTTACTACATTTCTATGTAGGATGGGGGGCACACCTAACTATTTCCACATGTCTATACAGGATTGGGGGGCACACCTGCCTGTTACTTCATGTCTATGTAGCATGGGGGGCACACCTGACACTTGTTCACATTTGCTATGACTGTACTGGTATGTCAGGTGCTCCATTTCATTCTGTAGTCTTACCTATCATGCTGCCTAGAGACATACCAGTGTACTACAGATCTTAGCTTTTATTTACCTACATATTAGTTTCAGACTTCCTACCCTTCAGAACTGACATCCCACTGCTTGACCTGCTGTTGTCTGTCTGTGTAGGCCTGGGGTGGAGGTTACCCATAAGCATCATTCAGAGAACATAGCACAGCCTTTGTTTGTGTATGTCTACACCTGTCCTGCTGGCTGTGACTGTTGTTGGGTATGTGAACCCTCCTGACTGGCACGTGTGAGTCACTTACCTTGTGGGTGTCCCAGTATTGAGGGTAGTGCTGCAGGGCTGCCTATGTCGGATGCACATAATGCTCTCCCTAGACATGATTGAGCACAGGTAGTGTAATGTTTGGCATCCTTTTTACTGTATGTGAGAGTCAGAGAGAATTTTTATTCCTTTGGTCCCTACTGTGTCAGTGTATGTGCTATGCATTGCCTCCTTGACAAGGCCAGGGCATACTGGGCATGCCTCCTTCTGCCTATTGGGGCAGGCTCAGGTTGTTCCTCCTCTGAGTCACTCTGTGCCTGTGCAGGCCTTGGCAATGGTGGGGGACTGTGTGGCCCTGCCCTATGCTGTTCCTGCTGCAGCTGTTTCCACAGGATCATATTGTGTAGCATGGCACATATGAAGACAATTTGGGTACATGTAGCTGGTGAGCACTGCAAGGCTCCACCGGATATGTCCAGGCACCAGAACCATGATTTGAGCATCCCAAACACATGCTCTACTATAATTCTGGTCCGTGTGTGTGCCTCATTATGGAGTTCTTGTTCGAGTGTGTGTGCATTTATGATGGGTGTCATCAGCCACAGCTCCAGTGCCTATCCAGCATCCCCCATTAGGTGACCATCAGGGATGTCCCCATTGGCAAATCTCTGGTACAGCTGTGTCAGATGCCAGATGTGGAAATCATGATAGCTTCCAGGGCAGCCAGCACACGCATTCATTAGTATGCCCTGGGCATCGCACATGACCTGGCAGTTGATGGAGGGGAAGCCCCTGCGGTTGAAGTAGACCCTACCCTGCACACCGGGTGGTGCTTTGATGCATATGTGCATGCAGTCTATAGCACCCACTACCTCAGAGTATTCTGCTATTTGGTGGAACAGTTGCATATTGCTGGCCAACGCCTCATGGGTGTTGGGGAAATATACGTGCTCACCGACATGTGCTGACATGGTATCCAGGAACTGGCGGAATACCCTAGATGCTGATGCCTGTGAGATCCCCATCATATCCCCAGTTGGCCTTTGGAAAGTAGCTGTGGCTAGTATTCTTATGCCTACACATACCTTGGCATCCACTGGGATGGGTTCCCCTCTGTTAGTTCTGTATGTGAGGCGTGGCCGGCACTGATCAACAATTTGCTGTAGGAGGTCCCTGTCCACGCTATAGCGCTTCACTATCTCCAGCTCATGTAGCCCCCGGTAGGTTATCCTGGGTCTGTACATTCTTCTCCATCTCCTCACTGTAAGTTGGTTGACAGCATTCACATCCTCACCACCCTCAGCCTCTTCCACAAGTTGTTGTATGATAGCTATTGCAGCCCCTATCATTTTGCTGTTGTGATTGTTAAAAGTTCCCCACTTGTTTACACCGGTGGTGTAGAGTGTGGGAAAAAAACAGAGAAGAAGGTGTTTGCATAGTTTATAGTAGTGTTCTGGGCTGGGCTGGTCTGCTTCCTGTGTAATTGGCTGATTCTGATACATTTCACCTGCCAGCTATGCTAGTTCTCCCTGGTTACCTTCCTACTGCTGTTTTCCCTTCCCATTGCCTTCCTGTTTAAGCCCGGGGGTGCACTGCACAAATAGAGTGCACAAATGTGCACACTGCTGCTATTTCTTGGTTTAACCTTTTTTCTGCCTTTAAAACCCGGAGCGCACCGCGCACACCCTCTTAGGCATTGTAAAGAGTGCTAGGCAGGTTTAGACACACCCCCTAGCTTAGCTGTGCTAAGCTAGGAGCAAACTCGAGCCACAAGGCTCCAGTCCGCTTATAGTATGCCTGACACACCACCACATGATGTCACCTAACTCCTAGGCTTGCACCAAGCTATTCCTACTCTTACACTGTTGGGACCTGACTCACATGCTGGGGAAAACTGTGATTCACTATCCTTCCCCTCATTTGCATAGGATTGCCAGCTAATGCATAGTTACATGTCTCACACTGAGCCTCCCCCCTTAGCAACCACTACTCACTGGCCATGCTGCCTTCTGCCTGCCATTAACTTGCATGGCAGAATACTGATTTTAGTTAGAATGCTTAATTTAGGTTTATTTTGTTATCCCCCCCCCCGATCCCATTTGCACGCCGCTGCCCTATGCTTAAACAGCCGAGATCGGCTAAAAAAAAAAAAGTTGATTATTTTATTTTTTTCACTGTTTGCAATGTCAGTAGCCTTATACTTGGCCATTGGCATGCTTACTACATGATATGCTGCCTTTATTTGGAGCTGTCACAGCTCCGTTATGTACTCGGTTACTAACCAAGTACATTTCTGCAGATTGCACTAGTCCTGCATGGCCGGTTGTAAGTTTGCAAGCTTCCAGGATTGCTAAATCACCTAATTTGCATAGATTTCTCCTGCAAATGGGGTGATTTGCATACAGGGGCTTAGTCCGTGCAGGATTAGTGCAGGAGTACTCGTGAACGCCCCTGCAGGCTGTTCCTGGATCGCATGGCAGACATATTGCCTGCTGTAGCTCCTGCACCAATCTTGCATGCCGTGCAAGCTATAGAGAATCCGGGGGTATGTTTTATATTTAAAAACTCCACTTTTAATTATATATTTCTTTAGTGCTCTATGGCTGTGCCAAGATTATTTACATACAAGACAAAAGGTACATACAAACATGGTGAATGTAATAAACAGAGGTTTATTTTAAAGGGTCATGTTTTAGACTTACAAGGTTTTAACAGAATAACTGGTGCAAAAGCACATTACAATCTCAGAAACAGTGTATCTTACCACAGGCATGCCGAAGAGCATAGCACTTACACTTGTTCTTTTCTCTATATGCTAAAAGCCTTCCTTGGGGCCGTCACACTCCTAATATTACTTTGTATACTGATAATATTGTCTTTACTGCATCTCATAAATATGCTCAGCACATTCAATCCATGCTTCAGTATGACATTTTCTTAATCTGGAGCTGTCTTTCTTCTAAAAATATGAACAAATCCTAGAATCCCTGTCAACAGCTAAACATAATACTACCATGGGACCAAACAACATTCCAGTTCTGCATTCTCATCAGTGCCAACTATGTATTATCTGAGCCTGTACTTAAATTGTTCAGACTCACTATGTCTACAGATCTTTTGCCTGGTGCCTGAAGAACAGCTGCTGTGACTCCCTACAGAAGTATGGCCCTTCTACAGTCCCAGATAATTACAGGCCCACCAACCTCCCCCACCCTATATGCAAAGCCATGGAACAGATCAAAGCAGAATCATGTATGCAAACATAGGTAACTTAACTGAACTAGACCCCACTCAGTTTGGTTTTGTGAAATGCAGGTCTTGCATCCTGAAGCTAGTAAGCTTCTCTGAAGATGTTACAGAGGCTGTAGACAGTGGACAGTCTGGGCACACTGATTATCTTGACCTGGCCAAGGATTTTGATAGTATTCACCATGCTAGAATTCTTAAAATAGTCCACAAAGTTAGTGTAAACCCCTATGTTGTCCTCTGGATTGCAAATTGGTTATACAACAGATCCTAGGTTATGAAAGTTGCTGACACAGTCTCTCAATGTAAAAATGTAACTTGTGGGTTGCCATAAGGATCCCTACTAGACCGTCTTCTGTTTTGCATTAATTTTGTAGACATCCAAGTCGATATCCCAGAAGTGTGCTTGATCAAGTCTGCTGATGACTGCAGGCTGGGTCTTATTATCCAGTCATCCACAGATAGTAAACAACTCCAGCAAGGGTTGGAATATACAATTTCAAACAGTCTAAAGTTAAATGCAAAAAAGTGCAGCAACTACCTCGTATGTTCTATATGGTACTCCTTTTCAAGCAAAACAGTCATAAGATACCAGGTATTTACGTGGACATTCCCTCACTCCGTCTTCTTGTTTCTATCATAGTATAGACATTCTTTTACCTGGCCCTGGTAATTACTAACAGAATATTTTAAGAGCTAAGGAAGTCATTCTACCCCGTATTCTTCCCTTATCAAACCCATCCTCAAATAAAGCGCCCCTTTATCCAGGCATATTGCTCAGCTGGGATGGCTCCGGAGATTTGTTATCAAGAACATTTAACTATGGTGAAAGATTAGCATGGCTCTCCTTACACTCAGTAGCCTGCCAGTTGCTCTGGGGTGACCTGTGTCTAGCTTTTCAAGCCATGAAAGACCAATCCTATTTGACCTCCTATTTTTTTACAAAACCAGTGTCTCTACAAACACCTGCACTAGAGATATTAATAAACAAGACTTTCAGCAGGGATAAGTTCCTAACACAGCATATTCCCAGCCTATGGAATAAGTTGCCTCTATAGGTCAAGCAAATGACTACATTAACTACTTTTAATGCTAGTTTTGACATCTGGGTAGGTAGACACAAATTTACAACAGATGTATCATGTAAGGTCCTGCTAGATTTGTGAGATAAGCATTATTAAGTGCTTAACAAGGGTGGCATGAACTGTTAGGTTTGTCTAGTTAAAGGTGTTTATGTCTGGCATCTTGTGGTCCTTGTAATAGATTGATTAGTATTATCCCTAGAATTCCCATGTATCTAATTAACACTCGCTAATCTACAATTAATGTTTTCTGGCACAGGTAAAAGGTTTCTAAACATTTTCATATTCCAAACCATTTGGAAACATACTACCACATTTACGACATACTGCAAAATAAAATTACTTTAACTCCTTGTGGACAATATCCTTTCCTTCTAAAGTTGCACTGAATTGACCACAACTAAGGTTCTCCAAGAACTCAGAGTAGCATACAGTATTTCAAATCTTCATTCCTTGGAAGCTCGTTAAGCAATCACAGTCAATGTACTAATACCAAGAACTGTATATGCATTTCCTTCTTACTATGCCTTTATGGATTCAATGCACCTCGCTACTACAAGTTACTGAAAAAGATATTCAAATATATTCATTTATCAAGTGCAGATTAACATCATTGTATTTCTTTTCAGGGAACTAGCTGGCTCCCCATAACTGCCAGACCTGTTTATGTTTTAATACCCTCACATTCTATATCCAGTGGTTCATTCCTCTCTCAGAGTATCCAGACTCACTTTCTCTGTTTTTATCTGTGAAGGAAATGTTTGCAAAGTTGCTATAACTTTGTGGAGCAAGCTTTAAGATGAAATTACTGCCTTAGACAATCTTAAGCTCCTCAAAAAACTTAAATGCCTCATGAATATTAATGCTCCTGTTTAAGAGCTACAAGATAATTACTCATCCCTTTATCTTTTAAACTTTCAGATTTGGTGACTTTTGAATACAAGCTCATCCTTGGTTTGGTTTACTGCCCAAATTCACCATTCAGATCTGCATATATTGTAAATGTGCATTTCTACATATGTAATATAAATATTTATCAGAAAAGGATACTAAATATCACCCATGAATACTACCAATTTTCATTTCTTGACTATGCCTTCTTTGAAAATTTTAGTATGATTGGTTAACTGCCTTCTTTCTTTTATTTGTTTCTCTCACATTTAATATGTATTGTTCATCTCTTATCATTGCACTTTATTATGTACTTTGCATTTTCCATTTGGTCCAGGTAGTAGCCAAAAAGTATCTTTCTTACTCCAGCCCACACACCCAGTTCACAAATCTGATATAAATTAAACAGAATTTTTAGCTACAAGGTTAAAGTGATATGATAGAAATTCTTGAAAGTGAGATGCAAAGAGGCTTACAGGCTGATAAAAACGCAGATTTCTGGGTTAGGGATCAGAGCCTGCCCAGAGATCCTGTTGTCCAGGATGCCTTCAAGACATTATGTAGGTATGTAGTGATGAGTACTTATAATGTAGGAGAAGGAGATTACCTGAATGAGTGCAAGAACAAAAGTGCATATCAGCCAAAAAAACATGGCTGATAACAGACGTTTTAAGGCTGGATTTCCTCTTTTCTCCCAAGGGACAGTAATTTCAGATTTTGTTATATTAAGTAATTTATACAATTGGGACATCAACACACACACACACACACACACACACACACACACACACACACACACACACACACACACATGCACACACACACTAAAAATGTTTTTTTGCTGTTGGTGTCTTTTTTGTTGTTCTTCAGCCTGTATATACTTTTGGATGGAATATACTCAGCCAATCAACCTAACCTTTTACTGTAAATTATATTTATTTATTTATTTTATTTATTTATTTTACATTTGTTGACCAGGATAGTCCGACTGAATGCATGTCCATTTTCAGCGGAGGCCTGGGGAGAAAAGCTCCAAGGGTAAGCAGATACAGCATTACATAATACCAGCATTACATATTACAAACAGACTATTTACAGAGATTACATAAGTAAGCAAGTTAAACAAGTTCCACAGGTTACAGTTAATCCTGAGCACAAGTCAGGATTAAATTAAATTACACAGTAAACTGGTTAACAGATTTTTACACATTCTAGAGAGAGTTAGCCAGGCTTGATACATTATATCAGCTTAGTATTTCTCGGATTATAGTCAGTAATAGGCAGAACTATGGGGAAGCGTGTACATTTCTTTCTATTCCAATTTTAAACAAACTTGACAGGTTTTCTTTGTAGATAGCTTTAGAATGAATGCAAACACTATAAACAGAATATGGATCAGACTGAATTGCAACAGGCATAGTTTTTCCTGTCTAACATTTTCCCCCTGAATGAGTTACCTCTATAGTTGTATAATTACATGGTGAGGGCAGTCTAAAGGATAGAACAGAGGATTGTTCAGTTTTTGCCTGTGCAAGTACACTTGTATAGCATGTTAATTAATTTTCCAGTATAAAGGAAAATAGTTCAGAATATACTATACAAATACAAGTTAAGTTGTATTCCTTACTTCATAAAATAAACAGAAGCTAATTCTTAGATGTTTCTGTTGGCTAACACAGTAGTGCGCTAATTCACTTTAATAGTACACTTAGGAAAGAGATAGATCATTTCTTGGTTTACTGTATAACAACTGCCTCTCTATCAGAAGTGTTGTTGTTGTTGTTGATGTGTCTTTCGGCTTTTCCCGGTTAGGGGTTGCCACAGCGGAACTCCGATCTGCTAATGATTGGCAGTAGATTTTTACGTACTGGATTGCCGGGCCTAACGCACAACATTCAATGAAGGAACGCCCTGCATTCTGGCACTTTGAAGATTAAACTCTGATTCAGATAGAGTAACACTGAATTTAAAAGCTTACTGTTAAGTGTTTTGCAGGGGGAGTCTGCAATCACCCATGTACATAATGAGTAGTTCCAAGTAAGTAAACAAGGCTGTAGCTCTTGACCTACACTTGAATCCAGTCTGGTGTGTACGTCCCATTCAACAGGATGAAAACTAAAATGTTAGGGTTCAGGTTACATATAAAATTAATAAATTTAATTTTTCAAAAGAGAGTGAAACATGAATTGGCCAAGGGCAGGCTTTCAAAATTAGGTGGTCTAAGTTAAAGGTGAGAGAAAAAACAACTAAAAATGCAGTGCACCTATTTCCTTGGTGTCAAATACACAGCCCATTGATCTTTAATGGAACTGTGCCTCCTATCATTTCACCCTTGGTGACCTCTAGTCAGACACATGACCCTCTATAACACCACCATAACTTTCATAGTCTCAGCACCTGTGTTAATTGTTGGTGGAAGGAGCTGGTACAATTTCTATGTGTGTATTCACAGTGTTTGCAATTTGAGTAATCTTTGTGATGTTTTCTCCTTTGAACCTGTGTTTGTACAGCCATGGTGTTGATATATATATATATATATATATATATATATATATATATATATATATATATATATATATACATTTGGGGACTGAGTTCACTGTTGCAATACCTGCACTGATTGCCAGAATGGGTAACACACATAACATTTCTCACCAACCTGGCAAGTTCATGCTAGGCATCCATCTTCTGCAGGGTCCATTGTAATGGCCTTGAAAGTACTCTTCAAAGTCCTTGTGCAAAAAACATAAAGTGTTGTCCTCTGTGGTACACAATGGAGCAGCCTTGCATTCCATGACATTTGAACTAACTCAAGCAAGTCCACTCAAGGAGCAAAATGGTAACCCCATGTACATGGATGCACATTTATAGATCACATGTCATACAGTGCAGCTCTGCACTGTGGCAGTACTGCAGCTCCTTAGCAATGCACCATGGTGCTAGGGGCATAGAGATGTCATATGCATGAACACGCCAGTGACTTTTTGTGATCACGATTGCATGCATAGCTACCACCAACATACCTGGGTACTGCAATGCATTATGCTACTGATTTTGCAACAGTGGCACTAAATAGCCTTTTTAGCTTTAGCACCATACTAACTGGCCATGACACTTGTTAGCATGATATAAAGGGGTGGTATCATTTTGTGCAACCCTGCTCAATACCATACAAATGTGTAGCAGAGAAATTTCAATATAGAGTATTTAGGCTTGCAGCTTTAAATAGTTAAAGAAGGAGTTGTACAGCTTAAGAAGGAATCTCAGGTGGTAAAGTGCATCAGCAAGAGCAGCAAACTTGTGAGATGGAGGTCAGTCATACTGAGGCAGATTTAGTGATATACATAGAACTGTGAGTGTGAACTCAGGACACTGACAGTCATTGCACTATACCACCTGCCTGTGATGTTTTGGGTTGGGATATCTTGTACAATGGAAATATTGTGAAGAGCATGGCACAGAGCATTGGGGTTCTAGTATGTCATGGGGGAAGTTTTGCATAGCATATGTTGTGACTGCCAAATAGTACACAATGTAGTATGGGAGCTTGCCTGTGACCATGGGTACTACACATAAATGAATGGGGTGGGGAGACTGTACAAAGGATCGATTATAGCACAAAACAGGTGTATAAAGGAAGGGATATAGGACATAAGTATGGGCATCCCACAGCATGTCATACAGAAATACACACACACACACACACACACACACACACACACACACACACACACACACACACACACACACACACACACACACACACACACACACACACTCTGAATGATGTATTTTGTCTTCCTGTGTACATGTATCAGCATGGCCTCCTGAAGAAGGCAATGGCTGGAAACATTCCCAGCATAGGAAACGTACTGCTACTGTAGGCATTATGCTTTATGCATACATGTACCTCCTGGGCAAAACTGCCACGGGTGCAGGATCTGAATGCTGTGAGTGGATGTAATAGAGCCTTGGAGCAGGTTTGATGAAGGGTTACTGATATCATACTCAGTGTAAAGGAAAAGTAACAGGATATTGCAACAGACAGGTCCACCCCAGAAGGTGGACCACCAACACTGAAACATCTAATGAGGCTGAGGAGTTTTTGTGGCACTCACTGGCAAGGATGAGGGGCTGCTCATATGTGGGGGTGAAGGATGAGTGGCTGTTCATATGTTGGTGCTCATATGTGTAGGTGAAGGATGTGTGGTCACTCATATGTGGGGAGAATGATGACTGGCCACTCGTGCGTGGTGGTGAAGGATGAGTAGCTGCTCATATGTAGTTGTGAAGGATGAGTGGCCCCTCATATGTGGGGGTGAACAATGAGTGGCCCCTCATATGTGGGGTTGAAGGATGAGTGGCAGCTCATATGCGGGGGTGAAGGATGTGTGGCTGCTCATATGTGTGTGTGTGGGGGTAGCATGGATATAGGAGCAACATACTAAGACTTCATTTTCTGTTCATATGGCTTCCTACCATATTTAGTATGTCTATAATTGTGAGAAATTCTCCAGTCACTTTATTTCAGCAGCTGTATGTATAAATCATTGTAGTCATATAATCTTTGTTTATACTACTTATACCTCTCTTTGTGTTGTTCAGAGTTTTTTCAATGAACATTTATCTGTGACTTTACATTATTTACCAAATATGTACAACATATACAACCCTTAGAAAAGCACCATATGTGCAAAGAATCTCCATAAGGGCTGACTTCTTGGTCTGAGTTTATTAGCTTAATTTGCTGACAATATAAAGCAGTAGGGTGAGACTTTCTGCATCTGTTATTATACTGCTCAAAGAACTTTTCAATTATTATGAGATTACAAGGGATTGACATGTTTTTATTATTTATTTATTTTACTTTATATTATATATATGATACATATGAACATGTTATTAGGTGATGTATTTATAATAATGGTATCTGTATTGCATTGCTATGTGGTATTATTGACAAAAATATTTAAAAAAGGCTCTCTTCTGATAAATCACATTCACAGATGGCTGCTATAAATTGTGCAGAGCTTAGTTTTATATCTGCATTGCAAAACATCTTTGCTGTATGTAGCAATACATAACTGGGTGGTGCAGTGGTTAGAGTTGTTGCCTCCTAACGAGAGGTTCTCTGGTTCATTTTCTGGTTAGACTGCCTTCTGTGTGGAGTCTGCATGTCCTTTCTGCATTTGAGTGTCTACTGAAAATGGGTTCTTTCTCAGTCAACAAATGTGACATAATAAGTATCAAACATCCTATTGTTGTTTCATTTTACATTATAGTTACTCCTTTGAATTTTGTGGAAGTTATACATCAGAATATTACAAGTTTTTGGATCTGTGTTTTTAATTAATGGCTTGCACTTCTTAAAATGTGCTAGTTTCAGGTGTCTGTTGTGCATCTTCTTGTATTGTTGTCATCTAGCAGTTATGTTTCTCAAATGTATTATTTCTTGCAGAATGTTTATCATTTAAGTGCAAGTAATGTGTTAACAATAACATGCTGTCCTGCTATAAATTAATAATTCTACAAGTGTAATGTTTGGCACACGCAAGACTTCTTGTTTACATCAAATCCATGCTGCAGGTAGTTATTGATAACTGGGTCATAATATCCCCCTGTGTTGTGCAGCAGTACCTTCTCCTCCTATGTTAGGAAACAACAACAAAAATATAATATTGGCACAGTAGAGATTGATGTGTCTTGTCCCTGTCACGACTGAGCAGCTAATGTAATATTCAACACCTGCATACAGTCACAAAATGAGAAAGAATTTCTTCATTTTGAAACAAAATCTGTTGTGTGACAGAGATATTTTGTGGGGTTTATTACTGTAGCCTGCTTGAGTAACAATGTTAAACCAAGACTGGTGATTAGGTTTAAGTTTATGTTCTCTACCAAATATGACCACTGCTGTATTTATTCCACTTCCATGGTTGGTGGCTTGCTAGTTATTATATGAATAAAACTATGACAGACAGTTCTGCAACAATGTTTGCTATATTAGGTGGTAGGCTGCCAAGTGAATTACATAATATGTATATCACTCATTTAATTTTTCTTTGTGGGTAGCAATATTATTCCTTAACAAAGTGGTTATAAATGGGTAGGGGACCAGACATTACTTACATATATCAGTAGGATTTGCAGGCAGTACATCACAACTATCTAGTGTGCATGTGCATATGTATGTGCATGTGTGCGCACATGTGTGTTTGATGGTGGCAATAGTGTCTTGATGAAATTAAGTAGTTTGGACAATGTGAGCGTGTGTGTGCATTTGCGTTTTGAGTGTGTGAAAACCAGTGAAGAGTGAAGAATGGGAAAATGAGACCTAACAATATCTTCCTGCGGAAGAGATTGGAAGCAAAACCTCTGGACACTATGGATAGTCAGTTCAAGGCAGTGGGTGCGATTTTCACTCAACACCATGATTAGGTTAGCCTGGGTAATATGTGAGATGTAAGGCAGTGGAAAATCATAGCAGGTAAAAAACTGCGAAATGAGAAAACAACATTAAAACTTTGGTATACTGAAAAGTTCAAGAGGGATTACACCATAAGTAGAAGGACCATGAAGTAAGCAGCAGAATACAGATGTGATGTCAAAACACTGGAATTTATCTGTCATTAATGATTCCTTTTGTTGTAAAATCAAAATACCATGTATGTGTTACTAAATGTATACTTGGAAATCAAAGACATTAAGTGCAAAAATAAAGGTTTCAACATTAACTAGCATTGTCCATTAGTGCTACAACTGTCAGGAATGCAGCAACAGGGCAAAAATGTCTTGGTGCCTTAGCTATTAGCATGCCTACTCCAAAGTAATATCAAGCCTGCAACCAAGGTGCTAATGACATGTCTCTTCTCAAATCAGGTATGTATTTTTTCACATTAATGAGCATGTCTGTCAATATCTATTTATAACCTATTCGGACGGATATATAGTGCACTTTATTGTACCAAATCCACATATGACTTTGTTAAGGAGCAATATTGCAGATTCATATCTGTACTGAATCACAACAGTTCTACATTTAAATGCTACTATCCCAATCCCTGACTGCTGTTACAAACACACACGCATTAATCAGTTTAAGTTTTACTTTTTCAAAATTATAGGACTTGAACATATACTATTACATGAAAAATTGCCATTGATAAAGGTTGCACCATAAATAGAACAACACATGACAGTGCATAATGCAGACATAAAATGTGTACAAGGTTTCTAGAGACATTTTGAATGTCAAAAACACAACTATCACATTTTTTTCACATTCCCAGCACTCTAGGATATAATTATAATATAGAAATTCATAATCGCACAGATTCTGTTTTCTCAGTATTTAAAGCCGCTGAAGCTTTTGAGCTGTTTTTAATTCTGTGTTTGATGCACTAATATATGAATCTGACCATATTGGTCTTGCCGGTGAGCTTACATTTCTGCTTGGTGAATCACCAACTCAATTTCTGCTCTCAGCTCAGGGCATGATCATGTATCAGAACTTCAGAGGCAGCTTTGTTTTACTTCACTCACTGCCTTACATTGTGTCCATAATTACAAACCGGTAAACAGCTGAATTACCTGACAGTGCATTTCAGATTGCCATTATGTAGACAACTGCAATAAACTTTTTGAAAATGAGCACTAGTTGAACACATAATGTTATATAATTGCGATATTCTGAAAAGCAGTAAGAGATACACAGAAAAAAATGCTTCTTCTTTTCATTTAACCGTACCTGACATATTAAACACATGCACCTCTCTTGAGAGGGGGCTAAACAGAATTGTTCCCACACAATAACTTGCAAAGATCCACACAGTTTACAAACGAAGAGTAATGGAATTCAACCCAGCACAGTGGGTGTGCTGAATTAGCAGCTCATAACAACAAACCTCTGTTTTTACTGTTAGACAATCTATTATGTACATAGTTAAGTACAAGACTAGCTACTCTTGTGAGCCATTTAAGCCTAGCCAATTTCCTTTAAAGGTGAGAATCGAATCCTGTACTTTGTGAGGTAAAGAACTTAACTATCACGCTAGCCATAAACCTTAATTTTAAAATGAAGTATTAGTGAAGCACATACATCTATATCTGAGTTGGATGGTGCTAAATTAAAATGGTGAATGACTGGAGTAGCAGGATCAAAAGCGTAATCTCTGGAATTAAAATGGTGAATGACTGGAGTAGCAGGATCAAAAGTGTAATCTCTGAATTATCTTCCCTCTTATATCTTTGGCAATTGTGTCATCAGCTGAATGTATGTCCTATACAAAGATTATAGTTTTACAAGGTGCCCTAATCACGCTACACCTATTACATCTGTCTTTTACTTTCCATTCCCAAACATAAAAAACATCTGATCTTCTTAAACAAATACAGTAAAGCTGCAATGATGGCAAAGAGCTGATGATATCAGAGATACATTTGGCATCACCTACAGATGTTTCATTGAAAGTTAATTCATGTGATGAAGAACAATAAAATCAGACTGGTTCTCTTATCAAAATGTACGCTATAGGTGATGACTGCAAAACTGGTTGGGTTTTGTTTGGGTTTTCATCTTCAAATAAACTAACTTTAATGAAAGACTTATAGGTACTGCTAAACATGTCTACATTGACTTTACTGGCTAATGCTTTCACTTTATAGCTTCAGGGAATGAAAAATATTTACAAGTGCACATTTATTATGTGAATAGCATTTAGATGCAACACTGACATTTCTATATAAGTACATTACTCAGGATAATGTAAACCACTGCCCAACCAAGACCCCCACACTTATAAAAGCATTCCTAAAACAATTCATTTCACATGCAAACCAAATCTCAAGTTTTGTTATACTAAATACTTTGACATTCTGTATATTACAATAAATACATTATAAATAAGTATAGCCAATAGCTAATCTGAAAAGTGCACATGCCACTTGAAGAATAAAGTAACAACATTGAACACTTTTGACCTGTTGACACATGCATTTAACAGGTAATTGGGCTTACTACACTGAATACCTTGCTACTTGGCTGTACAAGAAAATGTTTCTGATTACAATAGAACAGGAGGTACCAGCCACTAGGCAGTTACAAATCAAGCAGTATTTTAGAGGCAGTATATAGGACCCAACAAACATACAGTAATAAGCATTCCAAAAGATATTATTTTGCCATGGTTTAACTGCGACCAGTTCTTGTTAAACAACTGCCACTAAGTATCTAGACGAATAATCTCTTGTATTTTCCTCTAGACAATATTTTTTGGCTCTAGATACAGATGCATGTGCTTCACTAATATTTTATTTTAAAATTAAGGTTGAGGGTTAGTGTGATAGTTAAGTTCTTTACCTCACAAAGTACAGGATTTGATTCTCACCTTTATCCCTTATTGTGCTTTGCCAGCTCCTCCTTACAGAAGTGATTTATACTTCACTTCTATAAGGAGGAGCTGGCAAAGCACAATAAGGGATAAAGCCCATCTACAGTGAAATGAAACCAATAGTACCATCATCAGAGTACTGATCCACATTGTCCTTTTTCAGACTTAACCCAGGAGCATTGTCTGAATAAGTGATATGTTTAAAGTCATAGAGTAGGCAGTGGGCATCAAACTCCGGACCACAGAAAGTAGCTCATTAACAATTTACACCCTTAACCCTCTGCAATGTGAGACACAAAAATAAGCGCTCATTTTTATACTACTGGAGCAGTCCAGCTCAGCTTCCTTTCAGCAGGTGAGTGGTACATCACTATCTAGAGGGACACACCAGCATAACACTATCAGGTATATGCTAAATACTTTTTCTTGCATTACACCCTTCCTCACTCAGCCACCAGTGGTCCATCATGCAACAGAAGACAAATTACAACTGTTGTTGCCTAGGGAGTCACTAATTGACAGCAGTGCCTGAAACTCAGAGCATGAAGCCCAATCAGAACTCTAGCAAGGTAGGTAACCATGCCACCATATTAGCTTTCTGTGACTGTTTTGAATTGCATAGCCATCATTTTTTGTGTTCTTGCTGAACAAAACATTTACTAGTGGTCCTTTACACAGAATAAATAGTTTTGATTATTTACCAGTGTTGTTTGAGGATTACTGCTGTATCCTTGAATGCTGTGATTATATCATTATAACCCAGATTCTTATTAGAAAATGTATGGCTCCCTGACCTTCTTTGAGCTCCCTACCCCCTTCTTATGGGGCATACTTGGTGGAGATGTGTCTAGCAGGGTCAGGGGGTGGATGAGTACCATCTGCCATGCAGTTATCTTTGGCTAGAAGAATGACATGGAACAGTTCTGCCACATGTTTGCAGATACTGTCCCTAGAGTTCCACTGTGCCTGCACAGAACAAGGAAGAAGTAGGCAGCACCTAAACTTGAAGATGCAGTTTAGAAAGCAAACCTGGAGCTCAGCTGCACAGACCAACTTCAGAGGTAATAAATATTGTAACAGCAAACAGACTACTGTACAGCTTGGATGAATATGTCAGCTTACTACAGAACACTGCAGTACATATGAGCAAATTAGCAACATTATGACATAAAAGCCACACTGTGTGCAAATGCAATTACGTAGTGCATACTTGTAACACATACTAAACCTATCATATTTATATTTATCTGTCTCAGTGACTATGTTATTGTCAGTAATACTAATATCATTGCTCAGAATAGGGCAGTCATGGCATAATACCTACTTTACCAATGAAAACATATATTTTATAAAATGTAAACCACATCACCAGTGTTTTAGGACACTAGTAAATAAAATTAACACTTAAACAGTATACACAACTTTAGGGTTGAGGTTGCCCTTGCTATTTGGCAACCTTTTTTTGTGGTTTCTTTCTGTTTCTCTTAATATCATGCCCTTTGACCATTCTCATAGCTGTTTTCTTTGTCAATTTTAATGAAGTAATGTAAGGAACTTAGTATCTGTTTGCCATTATAATTTATTGTGCATATAATAAATACAAAGAAATGTCTTATTCTTCTGAAGGAAAACATAAAACTCCTGTCTCCTAAAACAGAGTTCCATAACATCAGGATAAATTTGAGATGGGCTTTTAACATAGTGAAAAAAAAAAACTGCTTCTGTATAAATATGAACCTCTTTCTTTCTGGCAGCATTTACTACCTGTAACTAAGGACTTGTAAGAGGTCTGTTCACTTGTTCATTGTGACTTGTGAAGGCCAGGCATGACCTCTTAAGCTCCAAGTATAAAAGAAAAGGGTACGTAAAATGTATAGTTCAGTGGAAAAAAACAATCTGCAAAAATGTAGCATGGAAAGAATAATACACAAGGTTGCCACTGTTTGTAAACCTAGTTGTAAGACATAATCCTTCAGGTGTAAAAGCAGCCTCCTTCATATTAATTCTGTGAGTCACTGAATTTCTTTCCACCCTTGACATAAACAGGTAACTCTTACATTCTTACACTGCACTCTGAAAAGTGAAGGTTTCGAGTCCCTTTGTTGGTGGGGGGTTATTAGTTTCAACAGGAGGATTTAAGGAGTTAAAAATACTGGCAAACTGAGGTATATTTCAGGTGCGCTACCCCTTCCTCCTGTATTCGACTCAATTATCTCTCAGCTTGAAAGAGGAGTCATCAGAGGGTTACGGTTTGGCTTTTCTGCCAGTACACAGTTAATATAACATGACAGAGTTCCAAATGCAAATTTCAAACTCAGAGAATTGCAGAGGAAAGATTGCAGTAATCCATATTTCTTACCTGCTTGTAGAAAGTGAATGCTGATGGTTCCGAGGTAGCAAAGCAGGACGTGTCTCATAAAATAGTCCATTTCTGTGCTCTTGGACATGCAGTCTGCACATGGAAATAAATAAGGATCCTCGCCAGGGGACCTGTTTAAAGAATGAACCCCCGTGTTGCTGTTCGGCCAGTTATCCTGGACTCCGATGCCCCTGGGTTTCTACGGCCGGATATCAGCCGCAGGCATTTAAGAACCCTGGACAGCTGCACAGGTCTGCGATGCGGGGCATGATGCGTGCTGTGTAACGGGTCCAATTTCAGAAAGGAGGTAAAAGGACATAAGCTAGTGAAACTTTAGTCAGCTTGTGGCTTCACCGAATATAAAGCTGAAAGAAGAGCTCCTTCCAGGAGTGGAAAGACCTTACCCGCGTTCCTCCATCAGCAGCTCCCGACCGGC
Organism: Protopterus annectens; assembly: GCF_019279795.1. Lineage (NCBI taxonomy): Eukaryota > Metazoa > Chordata > Ceratodontiformes > Protopteridae > Protopterus > Protopterus annectens. The sequence goes on along the minus strand of NC_056727.1, from coordinate 970,708,971 downwards.
TCTGTCTGTTTCAAGAGCTGCTCCACTAACAGCTGAAGTGGTGCAGAGTAGGGACGTGCTGGCATTGACAGGCAGGAGATGCGGGCATTCCACCAGCACAAGGGAGGGGGCTCGGGCGTGAAAGGAGGTCCTGCCCACATCCACAGCTCTTCGCTGCTTAACCCCTTGAAGGATGCGCTTTTTTTCCTCATTAGATAACCCACCAATTTCGTGTCTTAAGGCATTAGGCTGCACTGCATAAAGTAGCAGTTCATAGCGGCAGCAGCACACTATGGGTTCTGTGGTTATAGAATTGCATGCGTTTCTGGGAATGGAGGAAAGCATCTACTACCACACTAAATCCAGTTATTTGCTCTGCATTTATTTATAGCTGCTTTATTTACATAAACCTAAATAGTCCGCCCAAGAAACCCATTCCTCTTTATTACTGCTTATTTACACCTGATGCTGCAGATTGGTACAAAACTCGTGTAGCACATCCATTTATTGTGCGCTGTTTAATATTTGACAGGATCGGAGAAAGACCTTCTAGAAAACTGTTACCATAAATTTATGGTTCTTACGGTGTATAGCAAATGGCAGCAACTCAGGTGTACAGAAAAAAGAAATAGCCTTACTAGAACTTGAGACAATAACTTAAGGACTTCAACTCGGTCCGATGACTATGCAGATTGGACAGGCACATAAGACTTATGATCACCTACCAAGTAAGGGCGGACCGTTTGTTTGGGGAGGAGTGGAGGCTTAAACTTGTAGATTTGGCTGTTACTATGACAGTGGTGGGTGGTAATAAAACCCAAGTACATGTAATTGACTGAACTACACTGCCCAAAGTTAGATGTCACTAGGTCACCGACTCATTTCTGTGGTCTTTATTACATAATGTTTTAAACCTTCTTGCCATCTGCTTTAAGTTCAGCAAAACGTAAAATTTGATCCGAGAGCTCAGGTGGAATGGAGGTGCTCTCTGATTAGAGGTTTATTCCTATTCCATCACGCATCTAAAACTGTGTGTGTGTGTGTGTGTGTACGTGACTGATAAAGCAGGCTGTTTTAACTTGTTTGTGTAGAGCCCTTCTTCAATAACTATTAAGAAATCACAACCCTTTCCACTGTTCATATTCCTTTCCTTCACAGAGGCCTTTTGCATTATTCCTGGCACCTTTTATGTCAAAGGCATTCAGTATTTTCTATTATAACTTCTCTTCCAGCACTTTTTTCAGAGATATTGGTGCAGAGATGTAGTCTGAAGCCATAAATAATTAGCAAATGGGTTGGAGCTGTGCAACCACTATATCCTTTCATCCTCAGAATCACAAGAGATGAGGGTAATGTGGAGAATTCTGAAAATGCTATTAATAAACCATCATTACATCAAAGAGGGAATGTCCTGTGCTCTCTGTGCATGCATGTACTGCACTAGTTGACTTCTGGCATTTACTTGAGGGAAAATAATATTAGGGAAGCTATTACTGTAACCATACATACTGAGGGGAAATGATGTGACCAGTCGTATTATCTGCTAGCCTCCCCAAAGTGCCTGTTGTAACTGATGACACTGTAGTTATGCCACTTTCCTAGGGACTTTGGGATTTATTTATTTATTTATTTTTACATTTGTAAATTGGGTTAGTCCAACTGGGCCCAGAGAGCCCTTTTTCAGAGGAGATCCAAGGAGAAAAACTCCAGGAAAGTAATAAAAAAAAAGAAAAAAACGTAACTATTCAAATTGTTAGATACTTAGTACAAAAACAGAAACAGAAGTATACAACATGAGTATTTACAAGGCAAAAGTACAGTATTTTGAAAATGCAGTAGCAATATGTTTGAGAAATTTGATAAGCATTAAGTTATATACAAGGACTATAGCAATACCTAAAATAAAAAATATGTAATATACTATTCAGAGTAACATCATGACATAGTACAGCAAAGATGCATTTAATAGCACAGGTACTAACTGCAGAGAGAGTAATATGTGTAGGCAGTTTAGATAGCAGATACCAGGCAGATATGTTGACTGAGAGAAAAAGAAAAATGCGTTAGGTTATTTACTGACAACTACTGATCTATGCATGTTGGAAATTAATTTTTAGTTGCTTTTTGAATTTGCCACTTTTGGTTGTGGAGTGAAGGGACAATTGAAGTTTGTTCCATGAGTATGCAACTGAGTGACTGTAAAGTATTTTTCCAATATTTGTGTTTAGCTTGGTCACCTGCATAAGGTTTTGTTGTGTGCTTATGAGGTCATAATTGAGTGTGTAGGGTGTAATTATGGATGTTAGGGCAGGGCAGGAGTTGGGACTATTTAGGATGCTATGTGCAATTTGTAGTTGTGAAATCTGAAGCATGTGGAGGAGCTCAGGCCATCTTAAGCTTTTCCGGGATATACAATCATGGGATTTGTAGCCATTACTGGCTGCACACCTGTCTATCTTGTTATAGGTGGTTTGTAGTTTGGTTAAGAGATTATTTTGGAAGTTAGTAAGTATGGGAGCAGCATACAGGAGGGATGGTAGAATAAATGTTTAAGTCAGTATGGGTCTAGATTTGTTAGGTATATATTTGTTGTTGTGGTATAGAAGACCTAGTTTTTGATTGGACTTTTTGATACAGTTTAAGATATGTAGGTTGAATTTTAATTGGTTGTCTATAGTAATGCCAAGCAATTTGGTGTTTGAGTCGGCAGTGATAATTGTATTATCTAAGGATGAGATGGTGACATTTTCTTTAGCTGGATTGAGGTGTTTTGGTAGGAAAAGGAGAAGCTTGGTCTTTTTGGAGTTGAGAAGCAGATTGTTTTCAGTTAGCCATTGTTGTACTAGGAAAATGAAAAACAGATGTCCTAAGCCAGGAAACACACCATAAGCTCCACACAGCAGGAAAGTGCACTTGTAGGATTTTATAAAATCTTTTATTCAGAGAACACCATCATATAAAATCAAACAAACCAGGTTAAGCACTTTCTTCCCCTCTACAACACTTAGGGGATATCCTCAGAGTCAAATACATGTTTCCATAGAATCAACCTATTTAAACCAAGACACTCAATCAATCAATTAATCAATTAGATGTTTAAATACATTAAGTTGGAGTATATATTTTTTTACAAAATGTCCACAGCTGGATAAAAATAAACATAAATGAGTGAATTAAGGAATTAGTAAGTTAGAGAATTTATAAAATTCATAAAATTAATAAAATGAATGCCCCTTTCCTTAAAATAGGCACCAGGGATAAATAATCATTTAAACCTGGTGCTTCCAAGGCATTTCATTTAATTATCCAATAAAATTCTCTCAAATCTACTAGAAGTTCCCACCAACCCCCTCTTGGGTTGTGTGGTACAACTTCTAATATGCCAAATTTAAACATTGTGTCACCCTGACAAACTAAGGTGTGTCTGTAAAGTGGATTTTTCATGTTGTTCTTACTAATAGCATATAAATGCTCATAAATGCGTGTCCTAAAATTCCTAGTGGTTTTACCCACATAATAATTATCATATTTTTGACACACCGAAATGTATATTACCCCTTTGGTGTTGCAATTGCCTTTTTGTAAAAAAAATGCCTCTATGATGGCCTTTAATGTGTACTATATCCTTGTTTAAAATGAAGGTGCATTGGTTACAATTCCACATCTAGTTGTTCCTTTTGTATCCAATGGTCTCTGTATAATTACCTGCTCCATTAGATTTTTGAAATTTTTTCCTGCTTTGTAAATAAAGTTTGGTGATTGACCCAAAAGTCTAGAAATGTCAAAAGTAGGGTGTAAGAACCAATTGGATAGGAGGTATACTTGTTTTTTAGAATAATCATTTTGGTCCCTAAGTAATTTTTTTGTTTTTACATTCCAAATTTACTTTAACATTGGCATCAACCCTATCCAAAATTATTTCATATTACACAGAGTTTAAATCAAATAATAAATCATCAGTGAGCATAGCAATCATCTTATCTAATTCTTCCAACATTACCTTGATTCTTCTATTGTTGGTTTTCACTATAAACTCCATGAGTTCAAATCCAAAACTATCAAACAATGTTAATAATTCTGTTACATCACAATTATTGATTCAGATTCTACAGTTAATTTCCTTTTGGCCGTTATGGAATATGTCCTAACCAACAATTTTTTTCACCTTTGAAGGTGAGTTCTATAGACAAGTATAGGGGGTAGCAATGGGTGCTACGTGCACCCCTATATATGCCAATATGGTACTCTATGCATGGGAAAAGAAGCATATTTTTACTAGTATATATAAAAATCTATTGGTATACTTATAATCAATTTTTTGACAACGTATTTATTCTATGGAAGAATGATTCTGTTGACTTAAAAGAATTTATGAATTATATGAAATGATTATTATAAATTTACAGCTAGGCATTCTAAGAATAGTATTGATTATTTGGATGTTACATTATTTAAGGATGTTATAAGTAAAACGTTTGTTTAAAAAATCCATAGAAAGGACACATTTTCCAATAGTTATTTGGATTTTCAGAGTACCCACCCTATGCACACTAAAAGGAACATATTTAAGGGTCAGCTGGTTAGGGCAGGTAGGATGTATTCCACTAGAGAGACATTTATGGAAGAGCTAGTTAACATCAGGAAAATGTTTGAAATGAGGGGATATCCCCATAAACTTCTAGACAACACAGTAGAAGAAATAAAGGAAGGCTGGGGAATTAAATACAAATCCTTGTTAGGAAGTGGTGAAACAATACAAAAAACTGTAAACAGTGTTACAAGGAGTGGTGTTTATAACACAAGTATGGTCATAACCTTTGGGATTGGGGGAAAACACTCAGGGGTATTATATAAAGGAATTGGAACATTTTTAAGGGTAATGTTGACTTTTGGGTCAATCATCAAACTTTATTTACAAAGCAGGAAAAAATTTCAAAAATCTAATGGAGCAGGTAATTATACAGAGACCATTGGATACAAAAGGAACAACTAGATGTGGAAATTGTAACCAATGCACCTTCATTTTAAACAAGGATATAGTACACATTAAAGGCCATCATAGAGGCATTTTTTTACAAAAAGGCAATTGCAACACCAAAGGGGTAATATACATTTCGGTGTGTCAAAAATGTGATAATTATTATGTGGGTAAAACCACTAGGAATTTTAGGACACACATTTATGAGCATTTATATGCTATTAGTAAGAACAACATGAAAAATGCACTTTACAGACACACCTTAGTTTGTCAGGGTGACACAGTGTTTAAATTTGGCATATTAGAAGTTGTACCACACAACCCAAGAGGGGGTTGGTGGGAACTTCTAGTAGATTTGAGATAATTTTATTGGATAATTAAATTAAATGCCTTGGAAGCACCAGGTTTAAATGAATATTATTTTAAGGAAAAGGGCATTCATTTTATTAATTTTATAAATTTTCTAACTTAATAATTCCTTAATTCACTCATTCATGTTTATTTTTATCCAGTTGTGGACATTTTGTAAAAATATATACTTCAGCTTAATGTATTTAAACATCTAATTGATTAATTGATTGATTGAGTGTCTTGGTTTAAATAGGTTGATTCTATGGAAACGTGTATTTGGCTCTGAGTATGTCCCCTAAGTGTTGTACAGGGGATAAAAGCCCTTAACCTGGTTTGTTTGATTTTATATGATGGTGTTCTATGAATAAAAGATTTTACAGAATCCTACAAGTGCACTTTCCTGCTGTGTGGAGCTTATGGTGTGTTTCCTGGCTTGGGACATCTGTTTTTCATTTTCCTGGTACCTGTTTGATGTCCTTCACCAATGGTCATTTTGGATTATTGGTTGACATTGTTGTACTAGGTGCAGAGATTGTTGAGTGACAGTGTGGAGATTTTGTATATTGTCATGGGTGTTAATAACTGTGGAATCAACTGCATACTGTATTAAGGTAGAGTGGGGGCAGGAGACATGGAGGTTATTTGTAAATATATTAAAAGGTAGGTGGCTGAGGATAGGGTCTTGGGGAACACCAGTCTTAAAAAGAAAGAAAGGAGGGGGATGGTTTCCATCTGATGGACTGATATTGTTTTGAGAGGTAGCTGTTAAACCAGGAGGTAGTCGAGGTAGACAGTTGTAGGTTGGAAAGTTTGCTTAAGAGGATGGGATAGGAAACAGTATCAAATGCTTTGGATAGTTCGAGGAATAGAGCTGATATGAGTTTATTATTATCTCTGGCTTGGGCAATGTTGAGTGTGAAAGATAGGAGGGCAGTGGTAGTTCATAGGTTCATAGGTTCATAGGTGTCTACTTGGCTAATGACCACAAGGGTTTTTTAAGCCTAGCCATGCATCCCAAATCTCTGAAAAGTTCTGGTACCCTTGATAAGTATAAGCAGGGGCTTTGCAGATGAAATATTTACAAGCAGAGGCCTGGGAGATGAACCATTTACAGGCTGTGTGTGTCCATTAGAGACATAGGTGACAAACCAGGATTGAATTTCCTGTTCCCCTTACAATTGTCAAAGTTACAGTTGCATTGGATTAGGGAGAAACTCTGCTTTACATAGATGGGAAGCCTGTTCCTTAGATGGGGGTAGTCTCTGGGATACATACCTGTCTCAGTCAGCTTCAAATACTGCAACTGAGTATGTGGGATCAACAGGTTAAATACAACAAATAGTGAAAACAATAAAAACTGGATTTCAACGCCAGAAATAAAAAACTAACCTATTTTAATCCAAACACAAATAGAGCTTTCAGGAATAATCCCTTCTTCAATGCATATAAAACACATTTCAAACAAGTTAGTAGCAACTTTCACTTCAGTTTCATTTGCTTTTGTTTTAATACAGGTTTTAAACTAGCTGAAACATTTAATACAGATGCTGTGCTTTTTAAAGTTGCTTTTGAATGTACTTTTTGTATGTGTTGCTGTGTCTTTAAACTTTAGGTTCTCTGTATAACAAGCTGAGCTCTTACTGTGTGATGAGATCATGTGCTGTATTTAAAAACTCTGTATTTGAACTGTGTTTTACATACATCCCTGTCTCTCCAGCAGGCCCTATTTATATCACAGGTTCATAGGTTCATAGGTAGGTACTAGGCTATCGGCCCAAGGGCCTATGTAAGCCTAGCCAGCAAGGTTCCATAGCTTACGCCACCCAAGAAAGTTAATTACCTGTACCCCTGTCGAGCAGTGACACAGAAGTGATCCCCGGGATGTATTTCCTATTTCCCATCCACTCATCACGATTTTTCTTAAAGAGTGTTAATGAGGAACTTTGCTTGACATAGATGGGTACCTTGTTCCAGAATATAGGAAGTCTCTGGGACAGGAATCTATCCCTCCAGCATGTCCTGTTTATTGTGGTGACAAGGTTTAGGTCCCTAGAGTGTGTAGCTCAGAGGGATTGAGATTTCTTTAGGTGTAGCATGTCCAACAGCTCTGGGTTTGACATAGCTTTATATGTTAGGCAGAGATCACCTTGGAGTAGGCGATGTGTTACAGAGTAAAGCTGGAGTTTTTTGAAGCAGTCAGTGTAGGGCATTTGTTTGAGGCCAGTAATCCTCTTTGTAAGGCACTTCTGTGGCCTTTCCAGCTGCTGCAGATGTCTTGTGAGGTACATTCCAAAAGGGGCGTTGTACTCTATAATGGGTCAAATGAGTGACGAGTAAAGGGGAACAATGACCTCTTTTTTCCTGGATGAGAACCCTTTTATGATGAAGTTTGCCATGTAGAAGGACTTCCTGACTACTGTGGCAATGTGACTATCAAAGGAGAGACTACTGTCCATCTGGTTCCCAAGGTCTCTTATCACGCATTCGGTGTTAAGTAGATTGCTGCCTATGTGGTAGTTCATGGGTACAGAGTTTTTACCAAAGGGGATGACACTGCACTTTTTGGCATGGAGCTTGAGGCCATGGCTCTGACACCAGGCATCTGTCTCAGTGAGGCCCTTCTGTAGGATGTCCACATCATTTGGGGACTTGACTATGACTCCTAGTTTGCAGTTATCTGCAAAATCATTTGGGGACTTGACTATGACTCCTAGTTTGCAGTCATCTGCAAACTTCATTAGCCAGAGGCCTTCTGTGTTAGCCTATACTTCAGAGAAGTAGATACTAAACAGGAGAGGTCCCAGGATGGAACCCTGTGGTACTCCACTTGTCACTGCTTTGAGGTCAGATTTGGAGTCTGCAACTTTTACAGTGTGGGTTCTGTCAGTGAGCCAGTTGGCAACCCATCTTGTGACGTAGGGATTTATACCTAGTTTAATGAGTTTAGCTATAATTCCAGAATGAGGGATGGTAAGATTTAAGTCATTAGAATGGGTTATTCTGGTGCTGTTTTGTGGACATGCAGGAGGTTCATCAGAGTGGGGTCTGGCAATACTTTGTATGCCAGGCATAGAGTTCCCCTCAAGACTCTGTAGGAGACAGAATCCTGGGATAAGACCTTGAGGTAGTCTGCACAGGACATATTACTTTCACCCTCTATTTTTTAATGAGGAACCTCTGTGAACATTCCAGTTGTTGGATATGCCTGGTTAGGTACACACTGAAGGAGGCATTGTATTCAATGATAGGTCTGATGAATGACAAATACAGAGGAACAATGACTTCCTTGGACTTAGATGTCATACCTTTGTTTATAAGTTGCACAACATAGAATGATTTCCTCACTACTGTAGACACATGATGGTCACAAGCTAGATTACTGTCTTTGTGTGTCTCAAAGTCGCTAAATACTGGGTCAACTCTTAGGGGGTGTGTTGTTAATATGATAGTTACCAGGGATGGATGACTTCCTGAAGAATACTATTATACATTTCTTGTCATTTATTTTTAGTCTATGGATCTGACACCAGTTATTTGTCTGTGTCTGCTCTTTCTGGAGAACATTTGTGTCAATGTGGGATTCAATGACAGCTCCTAATTTACAATCATCTGCAAATTTAGTCAGATCTGCAAATTTAGTCAGTCAGAGACCACTGATATCGGCCTTGACTTCTGAGAAGTAAATTCCAAAAAGGAGCAGTCCCAGGACCAATCCCTGAGGGACTCCATTTGTAACTGGCCTCTTTGTAGAGGTGGTTAGAGGTGGACTCTCTAATTCTACCTTCCTGGGTCCTATCTGTGAGCCAGCTGTCTATTCACCAGGTGACATAAGGGTTTATACCTAACCTCTTAAGTTTGCTAACAATGCCTGAGTGCATGTTTATACCAATGTTTAATGTTTAGAATTTCCTAATGGTTATTTTGGTAGACAGTAAAAATATATTGTCATCATCATGGTAAGCTGATGACTCAAATATAATGAAGTTTAAAGTTACTTAGCTTTGGCCATGTAGTATATTAGTATGAAGCAGTGACTGCAATCCAGATGACCTGGATTCAGTTAGTGGTTTTTGTGTTGGATGGCCTGAAGCAGGTGGGAGAGACAGCTGTATGTGGCTATTGCTGACTCATGCTGTGGGAGGCAGACAAAATGCCCAGCTTCACTGCTGCCCCCAGCAGGAGTGTTGAGAGATTGCAGGTAGCAGCTATAGGGATGGGTTAGCTTGTGTTGCATGCCTGCCATATGTGCACGCACATGACACACCCTTCATAAGGGTTGTCTGCCATATGTGCATGCACATGACATATTTTGTAAGTGCTGCAGCAGTATATGAAAAGCTACCAACTAGCATAGGGAGAGATTAGGTTGGGAAGGTGGCCCATATGATTACCAAGAAGCCTCACTCTCTCACAGATGACTCTTGCCTCAGGTGAAATGAATGTACTGATAACACTCTTGCATAAGTAAAAAAATAAATGGACCAAAGGTTTTTGACTGACAACCACCATCTACCCCCCCCCCCCCCCCACACACACACACACACACACCTTCCATGGAGGAATGAATGCACCAATAAGGTACCGGAAGAGGTTCCTTGGGAAAATTGTGTTGTTCATAAAAACGTTCACATTATTTTTTACTTAGCCATTTCTTCTGAATTACCTTACATAACATCATTCAGCATGTTGTAGAAAAGTTCAAACAACAAATGTCTCCTGATAAAATATCAGTGCAATATGTGATAAATGAAAATATGATCACAATATGAAGAATGACATGCTTGTTATTGTAACTCTTGTACTCATTTTGTGGTGTTAAGCAAATATCTGTGGGGTAAGCAGATGCTTATAACACCACATAAGTAGTACCAGAAAAAAAATGCTTACTGTCTCTGAAACAAAAAATTGCTCAAAAATTTTATGTAGCAAATATTCAATCTAAGCAGTACAAACCTGTCTAGCTATTCAGTATTCAAGCTAAAATATATTTGCACAGCATTCATCTGCAGGCTAAACATATTTGAAACATTATAAAAACATAGTCTGCAGACGGCGCAGTGATGCAGCAGTAGCATTGTCGCCTCACAGCAAGAGGTTCTCCAGTTCAATTCTCGACTGGGGCGCCTTCTGTGTATGTCCTCCCTGTGTTCTTGTGGGTTTCCTCCAGGTGCTCCGGTTTCCTCCCATGTTACAAAGACATGCATCTGGAGCATTTCTCCCCAGGCCTCCACTGATGACTTTGTTCCAAGTTGTACTTTCCCAATTAAGAAATGTTAAATAAATAAATAGTTTCTTGATAAAATTTTCTGGTCTAAAGGTGAGGTTATAAGAGCAAATCCATGAATCTTGTTGAGAAAAGTACAGGGCCAACCCAAAAATCCAGCCAACTTTTATGTTTGGTCCCCTCGGCCTTCTTACTAACAGCCTGACCTCCAGTGCCCCACATCTGTTTTGGGTCTACTGGCCAGCCTCCTACCCCCCCTCATAGACTACTCCAGTACTACTTGGGATGCCTGTGGATCCTAAGGGCACCCTGGATGCTCAGACATTTATGCTTTCATCTGGGGGGTCTTTTATATGCCCTTCTTTCTCCCTTTCCTCGGTCCTCCATGATGTTCCTTCAGTCACCTGGTCACCCAGGCTGTAGTCAGGACATCATCCCTCTAAACCACTGGAGTGGCTAAATCGAACTAATTACAATTACAGGGTCTGAATAGAGAGATAAGTTAGTAAGCAAAGGGGAGTAGTATTGCTGAAATTAAATTTATTCTTAAGAATTGGTGAGCACCTTTATGAGATGGACACTGTTTTTTCACAAAACCTCACCAACCCAGCACTGATATATACACTGTATTTATATAGCATATATATCATGGACAGAAGTTGGTAAAAAATTAAAAGATAGCTGGGTGCACAATACCCAGGATAAAAATTGTCCAATTCTGGTAGGCGCACTGGTGTCAGGACTGTAAAAAAATGACAGTGTAGAATCCTCAAAATGCGGAAATGTTCCTACACTGAGGCCAGGCATGGCGCAGGGGGAGGATGGACTCCCTGTTGTAGAAGGAAGGAACAATCCACAAATATACAAAAACTTATAGGCCAAAGAAGACCCACAAAGATGAAAGAGTGGACTATTGAGAATAAGAAATTATGTATTGTTACTATTATCAAAAAGCCCAGAATTTCCTGACACAAGATATGCAAAAAGATTAAGAGAGAAATTAGAGGAAAGAAAAATACTTCCACAAGAAAAACTGTCAGAAGCTCCAAATGAAAATTTTGTTCATTAATACAACAGATTTTTGAAACACAGTATATAGACCAAAAAACTTTGATCTGTTTGGAAAAAGAAGCATCTGAGAAAGTGCAAATATAAAAATAACAAAACCTAGAGATTTTTGAAATGAATAAAAAAAGAAGTAGACACGAGAACTAAAGAGAGATTTGATATGGTGCAATATTTATGCAAAGGTGAGAGCCAAATTAATCAATATAAAGAAGGCAAGCCCAAAAATAATTGGAGAAATACAGGCAAAGGTATCCATATGTGGAACATTTCACAATAATATAAATAATATCACAAATAGGAAATGTAGAAAAGAAGATTAGTAAAGTAGAAGTTAAAAAAAATAGAAGTTGAAGTTATGAAGTGCTTGCTAAGTGAAGGATTTGGTGCAGAAGGTCTAACACAGGTTACATCACAGCATGATGGAGTGAGTCCCCAAAGTAAGGAGAAACAGGAAGATCAAGAGACACTTGAAGGAGAGCTATGGACATGGGAAAGAAAAAGATTTAATATGGTGTAATATTTATGCAAAGGAGAAAGCAAAACTAACCAATCCAAAAAGAGCAGCACCAAGGATATTTGAAGAGAAATGCAGGCAAAGGAATCTGGAAATGGAAAACTTTACAATACAAAAAATAAAAAGACAAAGAGGAAAAGCAGTAAAGGAGATTAGTAATGGAGAAGTTAAAGAAATAGAAACTGAGGTTATGGAGTACCTTCAAAGTGAAGGATTCAGTGTAGAAAATCTAATTCAGAAAGTACAACAACAGGATAGAGCAATGGATATCCAAATTAAGGGGAAACCAGTAGAACAGGAAGCAATTGGTCAGGTTGCATATGAAGATATTTTGGAGCCTTTCACAGGAAACCAGTATAAACGTTCACTTGAAGCTGTACAGTCAGGGAAGGAACAGGAAACTTGTGGAAACTGTGATACAGTCAATGTTGAGGAGTGCTAGGCCAGTAAGATCCCATATGACAGAGTAACAGACAGCACAGGATGAAATTGAAGAGAATGTGCCACAAGAAGATGCTATAGAAATTTCTATAGAATGCCCGCAGGAAATGGAGAACAAAAATGTAACCTCAGTTTAAAAGAAAAGGAGCTAAGAGAAGAGTTGTTTGATTTAATAGAGATAGCTAGACATATTAAGATCAATGAAAGAAATAGACTGCAGAAGGTCAGTAAAACCCAAAAAGTTAAAAGTTCGACAAAACAAATTAACACAGTAATTAAGACTGTCTATAGAGATCCATGCCATATAACAGAAGTGATATTGTGATACTGTGCAGCTAAATTAATAACTGATAAAGTTCTACCACAAGAACACGGGGTAGTGAGGGAAAGGAAGGGGAGAAATCAAATACCATCATGGAAATTATAAAGTACTGTGCGAGGGTCGGAAACTGTACTGTGTGGGTGTAATTAGGTTTCTGTGTAAGAGGTGGTTAGTATTTGTCTATGTTTACATTTTCCCAGTATCTTGGATAAGGGGGATATTATGGCAACAGGCCTGTAATTTGAGGTTCTGCAGAATTTCCTCCCACGTGGAGGGGTATTATGAAATTTTTTTTTCCAGACATCTGGTACAGTATTTTCTTGAATGGCTCTCTTAATAAGTATAGATACAGGGTATGCTACAGATCTGACTGCATGTTTGAGGAATAATGGAGGGAGTTTATCAGCTGATGGGGAACAGTTTGAGTTTAAGAAGTGATCTGATGAAGGAAGTTGGTACAGGTGCTAGGGAGAATGAGGGACGAGATGAGGTGGGAGGTGGAGTCTTTATATCAAGCGTTTCTGGTTTAGTAAGCTTTCCTACTGTTTCATTGAAAAAGTTGTTAATCTGGCTTGCAGTTTCACTAGAAGGTTTGTTAGGGAAGGGGCTTGGTGAAGGGGGGTTCCCCGGAGATAGTAGTTTGTTTATTGAGTGCCAGAATTTCTTCAGGTTGGAATGTGGGTTGCTCAGAGATTTTTGATAAAAGTTTTTTTTTGTCTAGTAGGACTGCTTTTTTGTTTGGTTATGAAGCTGTTTCTATAAGTTCAGGTGGAACGTTGAGTTGTTATTTTTTCCATGCTCTCCTGACACTGTCTCTCTTGCTCATAAGTGATCAAGTTTCCTGGTTTAGCCATGGTGCATAATTACATTTTAGCCTAATTTCTTTGATGGGAGCCATGGTACTTAGGGTTTCCTAGGAATATATTATTGAAGCTTTGGACAGCCTCATTAAGGGATAATGTGTGTAGGAATGACCAGTTTACAGCAGACAATAATTTGTTTAGGGTGACAGGGTTGTAGTTTTTAAGGTTACAATACTCTCTGTATTGGTGGCTCTTGTTAAGATTAGGAGAGTATTTTACTACTGAGGTAGGGAGGTAGTCACTAAGGGAGTTAGGTAGGGTGAAAGGGTTATGATAGCACTGGGGGTTGGATACTAATATCCAGTAGATAACCCTGCCATTCTGGGAATTTTTTTGCCAGTGTGTGTGAGATGATCAGCTGGGAAAGTCATAAAGGTTTATAGAGTAGCTAGGGATGGTAGTATTAACAAGGTTCCAGTCAATATTCATATCCCCAAAGATGATGGTTTCATAGGGAATGGATATAGAAATCCAAGAAAGAAACTGCTCGAGTATGGGAATGTTTTTACCTGGGGGTATGTAGATTGCTGCAATGGCAAGTTTTTTGTGTTGATTTAGGTTAGAGGTTGCTATAAGTATTTCAACATGCCAGAAATCAGGGATAGCTATTGAGAAGGGGTAGAGAGAGAGCTGGACAGAGTAGAGTATACTTACTCCTACACCCTTTTTTTATTTCTATCCAGTTGAAGAATATTATAACTGGGAGGAGAATTTTGCAGTTTGTAATATGAGGTTTTAGCTACATTTCAGATAGGGCAAGTATATCTGGGCTATATTGAGAGATCCAGGCATGAAGAAGGGTGCTTTTATTGACTATGCTTTGTATATTCATTGACACAAAAGATGGGCTTTTGGAGGCTTGTGATTGTAATCAGTTACTTGTGAGGCAGTAGGAAGGGGGGGGGGGTTGCTGTGTAAGTATGTTTAGAATGCTGTTGGCAAGGGCCTGGGTTGGTGTGAATATCACCAGATAAGAGTAGTATTGTGCTTTGAAGTATTTGTAGGAAGAAATATTTGCAAAGGACCTAATGTTTTGTTTTGATGAGAGGCTGGGCATTCAGTATGTACAATACTTTGAACTTGTGAAATGATATAGTGGTATGGATAAAGACAGAGGGGGCAATAGGGGTGGAGTAGTTATTTGTATGGTGGGTAATGGGATAAGAAAGTGTGGGAGATGGAGTGGTAAGTGGGTGAGGACTATGGTAAGTGGTTAGAGCTGAGAAAAGAATTAGAAAAAGGAGGGAGAGAAATAGAGTATTGAAAGGTATAGCCATGATTTAATTTCAGGTCAGAAAGAATTAAAAGGTAAATATTTTATTTAAGGTTAGTAGAATAAATCAGGATTGATTGAATGAGTTTTATTAAGTGATTGACTGAAAGAGTTAATAGCAGGTAAGGTTCAGGAGGGACGGGGAGTGGGCATTACAGTTAATGGTGATGTGGGGTATGAGTAGAGGAGTGGGGGATGCTCTTTTATACTGAGCTGTTAGTTCTCCTTTGATTAGGCTTTTCATTTAATAAAGTACATTCTGAAATAGTGGCAGAATAAAACAAATACATATCTCTATCTAGATCTCTGTCACTCTTTTTTTCTCTTTCTTGCATTAACATGCATCATTTGGTGAATGCTACAGTTAGCTACCTTACTGTATTTGAAAAAAAGAAATAATGAAAACTTGTATGTGTCATCCTAAGGGAAAAAAAGGTGATGGGATGCATTTAGTTCGTACTAACAGGTGAGAGGCAGATAATGAGATTATGCAAATTGTATCCAATTCTGGGTAATCTGACAGCAGAGCACCAATGTATACTAACTCCTTTGGAACTTAGTATAGCACCGTCCCAACAGGTCTTTTCATACTTAGAAATGGAAGTTGAACAATTAATTCGTTAGTGTTAGATTCGTTAGTGCAGTTTATTGTGACTACATTTCCCAAAGCAGTGATAGAAGCAAAATTGTGGTGTCATAGTGACACAACAGACTGGGTTTCCACTCCTATGCCTGTATAACAGGTAATAAAAAGTAGTGAGCCAAACAGCCAAATGAACTGAGAAAAGTAGAATGAAGAATCCACCAAGCACAAATAAATCGATGCTCAAAGGAAAAATGCTTTAATAAGCACTATAAAAACACTCCAACACAAAGACCGGGTCTTGAAATACAAAGCAATAACGTATCCACAATCACGTTTTCGTCGCCAACTTCATCAGTTAAACATCCATTTTTAAAAAATTAAATGCTTTTATATGTTTTTCGAATTTCATCACAATGCTAAAAACCAATCAAGTTAGACCATTTACTAAGGTTAATTGTTGGAACTAATTAATTCATACAATCTTCACAAAACAAGGTTAAAAACACATCTCTGAAAAAAAAAAAAAAAAAAAAAAAAAAAAGTCCTCACTTTAATAATAATAATTTAAAAACTTCTTTAAAAAATTCATTTAAAAACATAATTTTATAACACCATTTAAAATAATTTAAAATAGTTTCTACATTGAATCTAAATGAAGCATATGGATCTGGGTATAGAAAATGACACCATCTTGTGGCCATAGTGTATAATTACAACTGAACCAACAGCTAGTAATATAAAAATCCTGGGAAGGGTATATTTCTTGTGATTCTAAAACAAAAGAGCATAACAAAAAAGTTTTTGAACATTGTTTTAGCTCTTTATATTAGAGTTTTGCAGCTCTCAACTTCAATACTGGAGCTATTGATACCATATCATTCAGCCCAAAGTTACGGTTAGCATCTGAAAAAAGTTGCCAATACAATTCTTTATATTCAATAAGTGTTTCCCACATCCCTCCTCTTGGGTTAGTGGGGACAACTTCAAGTATAAAAAAAGAATAACCTGATGTGTTGCATTTAGTTGAATGCTTACTAAGTGCGTTTTTCTCGTTCATCACCCTAACATCATATAGGTGCTCATATATTCTCTGTCTGAGCCTTCTCTCACTCTTCCCTATGTAGAAGGAGGGGCATTTTTTACAAACAGCCAAATATATGATGCCTTTGGTGTCGCAATTAGCAAATGTGTTCAAATGCAAGGTCATGTTTCTTGCTTCTAAAAAAATTGTTTCACCACAATGCAAGTATGTGCAATATTTACATCTCCCACATTTGAATAATCCTTTCTTAGTTCTATTACTATTATTGTGTGTGTTAACATTCATCCTTCCTTCCAAATAATTTTTGATGCTCTTCCCTTTCCGATAAACATGGGATAACTCCTTATCAAAGATGTGTTCAAGATCTGAAAATTTCGAAAAACTATACCATTCCCTTGAAAAAATGTTCCTAACAAAGGCTGATTGTTCGCTGAAGCTTGTAATTAACCCTGTTTCTTTTGCCCCAAAATTACTTGCTTGCCCTTTGTTGTGGGTTGACTTTTCTTCTTCACCTAAAATAGGTGCAAAGACATCTGTTCTTTTTGTATTGACTTCTTCTAATATTTTGTTGAACATTTCCAAAGGATACCCTCTCTGAGTAAAAAGGCCCCTCAAGAAATTGGTTTCTTCAGAGAAGACTTTGTTGTCGGAGGTCATTCTGCTGGATCTAACCAATTGACCTTTCATTACCCCTTTCTTCTGGTGGGGGGGGGTGGCAAGTGGTGTAATGCAGATAAGAATTGGAAAAGGTTTCTTTTCTAAAGATCCTTGATGTAAATTTCCCTTCCCTTTTCTCTATGTGAACATCTAAATATTTCAGTTCTTGTTCATCAAAGTTGCCAGTAAAAGCCAAAAAGGTCGTAGTATCGTTTACGTGTGTTAAAAGATTGTTGAAATTTTCTCTACTGCCCTTCCAGAAGAAACAAAGATCATCTAAGAACCTAGTATAAAGGGAGCATTCCTTAAAAAGGGGGCTGCTAATGAGAACATTTTCTTCCCAAAAGGCCATGATGATATTTGCGTAGGCTGGTGCACAATGTGCACCCATTGCAACGCCCTTTTCTTGTTTGAAGTACTCCCCTTGGAAGTAGATAAAATTGTTTTTGAGTACTATTTCCATCAAAGTCAAAATGTTCGTAAATTCAGTATGTGTCAGTTTTTTGCTTTCTATTAATTTCTCCTCAAACCAAGATAACCCCATGTCATGTGGAATACAACCAAATAGGTCTATAACATCCATGGTTCCGAATGAAGTGTTCTCACTGTATAGGGTAGGTTTGATTCTTCTCAGCAGGTCCCAAGAATCTTTTAGAATATTTTCACATCCCTCCAGGACTTGTTTAATCTTGTGGTCAACATATTTTGCTAATGGGGCTGTTATGGAACCCTCCGCTGACACAATAGGTCTAAGGGGGGGGTCGCAAGCGTTTTTGTGAACTTTGGGTATCCCAAAAATGCAGGGAATTTTTGGTTTGTCAACTACCAAAAATTTGTATGTATCTTGATCTATTGAACCCTGCATTAGCATGTCATAAAGTAAAACCTGGATCTTTCTGTAGGCTATGTTCACTTCATTGATAGACACTCTAGTGTATTTGTCTGGATCATTTAGTAATTCCAACATTTTCGCTTCATATTGGATAGTTTCCATGACCACGACCCCTCCTCCCTTGTCAGGTTTCATGACTCTCAAATTGTGGTTATCACTGATAGCTCTTAGGGTGTTTTTCTCTTCCGTTGTTAAGTTTGAGTGGAAGGTTTTTGTTGTCAGGTGGGATCTGATTTCATGTTCTACCTTAAGCTCAAAATTCTTGAGTTGGGGGTGTGTGGGAGGGTTAAATGTGCTTTTCCGCTTCAAGACCTGTCCATCATAGTCTACAATATTGTCCTTGAAAAACAGCTCCAAATTCTTTTTCCGGATAAACAACTTGATGTCTATCAAAAGTTTAAAGATGTCCGTTTTTTTGTGTGGGAACAAAAGTGAAGCCTTTGGAGAATAAATCAAACCAATTCTTGTTGATACTGACACTGGAATAATTGTAAATGTTAAATCTGTTGAATGTCCAGGTGTTAAGATTGTTGGTGATCCCACCTTCTAATTCCAACCCTGCCTCGTCGTCTGAAAAGGTCTCCCCCCCCTCCCCCTGTAGTTTTTTGAATTGTAATAAACCTTCCCTTGTTGCATGAGTCTCTCTGATCTCCTTAATGGGGCATATTCTTCTGGCCCTGGGGCTTGTTCCTGTTGTTCATCTATTTCCACTTCCCCCCATTCACATTCGTGCGTTTCTTGCCTCCCCTGGTTCACATAACTATTTCTGTAAGTAGTTCTGGGTTTGGGGTAGTGTGTTTTATTTTTATACTCTTCTTGGTCCCTTTTAATTTTCCCTATTTTCCTAGTCTGAACCTCCTTACATTTAGCATCAACTTTGTGAAACACATTTTGATATTTTAATTTATTGGCTTCAATAGTATACAACAAATCATTTGTAATAGCTTTGTTAGTTTATTCAATATCTAGTTGTAGCTTTTCCATTACCCTTTCATTATTGTTAATAATAGCTTTCATTATATTCATGCCACAGTTATCAAAAATAGAAATGAGCTCATTACAAAATTCAGACCCATCGACAACATTGTTAGGGTACTTGCAGACCCTTAAACCTTTTGGTACAATGTTCAAGGAAATACAATACTTTAAATAATCATTGTCAATTTCTAAAGTTTTGTATTTGATCAAAAAAAATTCTAAATCATTCAGTAGTGTAGAAAAATTAAAGTTAGTTTGTACAGTTGGACTGCGTGCTACGTCAAAGCTATATTTAGCTTTGAAACAGTCTGAAAACAGTTTCTGTGTACCTGTGGGAACGTTAGGTATGTCCGTGCACTCTTGGTGCTGTTTCCTCTGACTTTTCGGTCTCACCGATATATCCTCTCCGCCATTGCTGTTAGCGTTCCCTTGATCAATCGTGATGTGTGGGAACTCATCTAGACTGTTTGCACAGTCTACATCCTCTCTATTTGAAAAAATGTTTCCTTCTTCGTCGCGAGTAGTTGAGTCCGTCCCAGTCTGCTTCCGATTCACTTCCTGGTTCCCCGGGAGTTGTGTAAGCGTTGCAATGGAAGCAAATGACTGGCTGAGCGGTGTCAGCAAGGCAACTAACTGTGTGAGTTGCCCGATCAACTTCCTTAGTTCCCCAGTCTTGGAGCTCCTAGGAGCTGGATCTGTGCTCGGCAGTGGCTCCATAACACAAACCAATAAAAAGTAGTGAGCCAAACAGCCAAATGAACTGAGAAAAGTAGAATGAAGAATCCACCAAGCACAAATAAATCGATGCTCAAAGGAAAAATGCTTTAATAAGCACTATAAAAACACTCCAACACAAAGACCGGGTCTTGAAATACAAAGCAATAACGTATCCACAATCACGTTTTCGTCGCCAACTTCATCAGTTAAACATCCATTTTTAAAAAATTAAATGCTTTTATATGTTTTTCGAATTTCATCACAATGCTAAAAACCAATCAAGTTAGACCATGTCATCCTAAGGGAAAAAAAGGTGATGGGATGCATTTAGTTCGTACTAACAGGTGAGAGGCAGATAATGA
The DNA here is from genome assembly GCF_019279795.1 of Protopterus annectens. Lineage (NCBI taxonomy): Eukaryota > Metazoa > Chordata > Ceratodontiformes > Protopteridae > Protopterus > Protopterus annectens. Next base: position 970,688,724 of record NC_056727.1, on the reverse strand, counting down.
GATTATGCAAATTGTATCCAATTCTGGGTAATCTGACATCAGAGCACCAATGTATACTAACTCCTTTGGAACTTAGTATAGCACCGTCCCAACAGGTCTTTTCATACTTAGAAATGGAAGTTGAACAATTAATTCGTTAGTGTTAGATTCGTTAGTGCAGTTTATTGTGACTACATTTCCCAAAGCAGTGATAGAAGCAAAATTGTGGTGTCATAGTGACACAACAGACTGGGTTTCCACTCCTATGCCTGTATAACAGGTAGGCCGCTTACCCAACCACGCTCCACAGAAATTATATATTTAGTATGGGTATTCACAAGGCAATGCCACTAAAGGGGGTGGTGGCGTGAGTCTGCTTTGAGGCAAAAGTAGCTGGGAAAAGATGCATAGAGAAATCTACAATTAGTCGGGTCTGTATTAGTTCATTGAATTTACTTACCTTGAATGGCTGCTCATCAAGCCAACATCATCGAACTGCCATTTATCAAATGTTCAAATCAGCAAACGTTTTTCCCAGGTAAGTAAACCAGTTGGCCAGCACACCATCCGAAACACAAACACATTAAATTAAACCCATCAAACTGGGGGGGGGGGGGCTAAGCCCCCACATCCCCAATGTGGGGAACTGTGGCCTCAGCCCCTCACTTATCTGTACCAACTTTGAGATCTCACTAAAATGGGGAAAAGGGCAAATTTTTGTATGTTGGCCAACTAGTTTACTTACTTGGGAAAAATGTTCGATAAACAGCTGTTCGATGATGTCGGTTCAATGAATAGCTGAGATAAGTAAACTTAGTTGAACTAATATAGACCCTTTAGAACAGCACTTAAAATTTTAATTTTGATTTATTCTCACACTTTACTTGACCATCATACCTTTTTATATAAAAATGCCCTTTTTTCTGTCTTGTGTGTTCCATCATTTTTTATGCTCCTTAGTTTATTTTTACAGCTGTGACTGAAGATAGCTTTTTCATTGATTATTTTAATAGACTGAATGCATTTGAATATTTCACACTAACTCCCTCACCTCTCTTGGGAATGTGCTTTTAAGTCTGTCCTCACAGGTGTTAGATACACTGTACACAGGCTGTGCTTCAGGTAAATATGAAGTAAATGCAAATAAGAGCGTCATGAGGGAAATACCTTACTGAAATTAGCTGTAAGTATTTTTTAAAACATTGACAATTAGATATTGATAGTTTAGGAAGCTAATCTGCAGAATAAATTTTAATATACAGTAATCTACTCACTAAAGAGAATTGCCTTTTTCTAGAGAATATATTATATGCCTCCATATTTTATTTTGCAGTTCCTCTAGAAGTTGAATTAGCTTTATCTGACTGTCACTGCAAAGCAGATGGCAGTCATTAAGATACATTCTATCACAAATGAAGTTTGGCAACAAACTAAGTTGTCCCGGGACATCTTCATGGGGGGGGGGGTTAGGTTAATATTAAAGGAAGTAAGTGGGTTGGGGTGGTGAAAGGGTTAAGTGGAGGCAGGGATGGTTGGGAGGAAATGAGATAATGATGGGGAGGGGCTTTAGAGGTTTAGTCTAGTGTAGTTGGGTTAAGTAATCACATTTTGGCGTGAACTTGCTACCCACCCAACCTCCCTCTTTTCCTTGGTGGGGAGTAGGGTTATTTTATAAGTGGGGGTAGGCGGAGAAGAGGGATAAGCTTTCCCTCTTCTGTTCCCCCTCTGACGTCTGAATGTTCATTTCAAGGATCTGGGGAAAGGAAATGAGTATTCGGAGGAAGCTTTCTGAATAGATAAGCAAGCTGAGGTAAGGATGGTGCTTATTTGGTGGAAGGTAACTCAATGGATGATGTATGAAGTGAGTTGGGATGCTGCTTCATAAGTAAAGTAATTGAGAATAGGTATGGAAGCTGCTTACTGGGCAGGGTGAGTAGGTACGCTGCCCTGATTAACATTACAAGAATGTTATGCTGTATTTAGAATCAATTATATCATGAATAGTTGTAATTAATAAAGTTGGTGATCATAGCTATGTTATGGAAATCTAATAAAGGTCGTCAAATGTCATTTGGTGTGATGTGTGTTACTGAAGGGGACCGGAACAAGTATGTCATTCCAGCAATCTGTGCACCGATGTCACATCACCTATCTTCCTGCTCTTGACTGACCTAGCAATGCAGCCAACATTTGGTTTTAAGTTTGTTACTTCTCTGCAGTGTGTAAAGTACTTCAAGCATAATTATTCTTTGTGCATAGACTTATTTTTTGAGTACTTAATGTGTCTTGCCAAATGATCATACTAGGTGTAAGTGAGGTACAACTTAATGATGTGGCTTTGATTCTAAGAGCTTCTGCTTACATACCATGAAATGCTAATCAACTTATTTAATGACTTAGTGATCTGAGATCAGTGATGAATACACCCCATTATGCTAATGAGTTGCAAACCTTCATTTAACAACAGTCAATTATCCATTTGATGAATGAGTGAATCAAATAATCCTTCAGTCGCTAACTCACTTAGGCATCAGTCAAGCAACTGACTGCTAGAGCCCTTCCCCAAGCTTACCAAGTAACTGCTCTGTTTGTGACTTCATGCCTTTGTGTCCTCAGTACCATGTAACGCTACCTGTGGGGTGTTTTTTTGTATCTTGTAGAATATAGAAATAATTTCATTTATCACAAAACTGGCACCCCTGAATTTCATATGCAGATGCCCTTTGATTTATACCGTTTACGTGGTTATTTTTCAGCTACATGTAGAGAGACCAGCAACTGTATGGCTAGGGGATTCTTGATAATTTACTGGAATATGAATGGAGTTTACTTTTATTCAAAACTTCTTTATGGTAACAAACAATAAACAGAACATGCTGGAGGGATAGATTCCTGTCAAAGAGAGACTTCCCATACTCTGGAACAGACTACTTATCTATGTCAAACAGAGCTCCTCATTAGCACTCTTCAAGAAAAATCTTGATGATTGGATGGGTAATAGGAAATTCACCCCGGGGATCACTTCTGTGGTTCTGCTAGACAGAGGCACAGGAAAATAATTTTCTTGGGTGGCGAAAGCCAGGGTACCTTTTTAGCTAGGCTTGTACAGGCCCTAGGGCTAATAGCCTGGTATCTACCTATGAACCTATGAACCTACGGTGATACTTATGGGTATTTTCTTCTTTCCCATGTATTTAGTTGCCTTTCTAAGAAATACTTTGGAAAGTAATGGAGATTGAGAATTGCATATAGTGCTAGTTTCGAACATTCCACTTCCTCTTCAGTAAGTAGAGTTGCTGTTTTGCACACAAACATGCATTTCAGAGTTCTCTTTCACATTTTTATATCATTTTTATCCTTTTCCCTGTCAATTATCAAGCCTTCCTACAATCAAACATTACACTGTGTTTGGAAGTGGGGTTGGGGAGGAGGGCATCATCCAGGCAGCCAGTAGTGTGGTTTTTGCTCTTTGCTCTCAGTGGCATCCCATCTATGTGAGATTTGTCTTTGTTATTGCCTAACCTGACCCTGGTAATGATATGAGCAATTGTATCACTTCCAGTAATGTTCACACATGTGTGTTTCCCCTTATGAAAAAACAACAGCTCAGTTACATTTAAAATAACCTGTGGTAGCATCACCAGCTTGGGCCATGCCCATGTCTTCCTGGCACTGGTTCTCTTGCATCCTTATGGGCTTTTACTGTCCTTCTGAGGTCCTGCAGACAGAATAGTGGTGTGAGGTGGGTGGGAACCACCACCACTTCTACCTCAGAAGCACATCCATTTTCCCTGCCTACACTGTTGGGCTCCAGAATAACTAATCAAACCCGGGTCAGTTGGGTTGTAGTAAGTGGTTCATTCCACTACACCAGTAGTGCAGGGCTCATTCTTTCACATTTTTGATTAAAAGATGCACACATTGACCACCTTATTCTAACACTGTATAATGCTAAAATGGTCAAGTTAGGAAAAGCTGATTTCCCAGAAAAGCATATGGCAGATAACATATTTGCCATTGTGAAGGCTGCCAGCCCAGCTATCTGGAATAATTCTATGTTATTTGTGAATAGTAATATGGTTTGTATGCTTGTCTTACAAATGTAAGACAACTATATGTTATATTAAACTGTATGTTATGTGCTGGGCTTCAAGAATATATCCAAAGTGTACCCTACTGGTAAAGAACAGAGTTAACTTGCAAACTCTAAGAAAATAAGTGAATTGTTTACGATGGTGTTTATCTCAGCTAGGAGACAGAATGTCTGCATCTAGAAATGCTTTCTATTGTCTGGAAACATAAATAATTACAGGTTTCAAAGGTAAAAGTGTGTAACTGTTTTACAACTTCCAGTTCCATGCGAACTTCTAAGAGAGAATTATTTTTGACACAGAGGTGCTAAAATTTTAAGTCTCTGTTAGCCTGGGAACTGAAGGCAGAGGTGTCAAATAGTGATGTTATCCAGCTAACCCAGCAGTAATGTGTATTATTCATTTAAGAACTATGTCTCAGAGAAAGTCTATGCATTTTGTATATGTCTTTGGACCTGGAAACATCCTCTCATCAGCACTTGTCTTGCTTTCTAAGTAAGCCATTTATGACATAGTATCTCTTAGATATAGATAGGAATATAATAAAGATTAGTTTAGATGTTTTCTGTATTTATGTGAGACTGCAATGTTGTTTTAAAGTATTTCCTGTGATTCTGAACTCTGTTGTCACTGTGTTGAGTTATTGAGTATTGTCTTGTGCTTTTATTATTTATTATTAAATATATTTAAACCTATTAATTGTGGTTGTGGCTGGTTTGTTTAGAGATATTTAAGCTCTTAGAGTACTTGCATATGTATTTGGTGACACTGTATAGGCCACTCCTAAATAGCCTTGCTGTTGGTCACACTTACCATTTGGATAATAGCAACATTGCACAGTAGAATTGGTCACCCTTTGGGAAGGGCCTTATAGTAGCTGAGAAGTAGAGCTGGTCAGTGGCAGTGAGAACTACCTTGTAGTCTGGGCAGAAGGGAGCATAGCTAGTAAAGCTGTGCCAGCCTTCCACAGGAGTGTGTGTGTGTGTGTGTGTGTGTGTGTGTTTGTATATAAATGAAATCTCAAAGTGTGTGTGTGTGTGTGTGTGTGTGTGTGTGTGTGTGTGTGTGTGTGTGTGTGTGAGCTACTTGGGCAGGAACACAAATCACTAGTTGGACAGAGAGGGTGCGGGAGGTTTTGGCTTGACCATTCAGCTGAAATCTTAACCCTATAGCTGTGCCAGTGGGGAGTCTTATTGGGGATCTGGAGAGAGAGGGAGAAACCAGCTTCAGACTGACTGTGATCTCTGTATGCTCTTAAGGGAAATTTTACTTTACTGTATGTGTACTTGTCAGTCTCCCAATCTGCACGTCCCTTACTGGTGTTATTGGTGAGGACTGAGGCTCCTTGATTACTGGGCCAGTGCAGGGGCATCATATATTAATTGGTGACAGTGATGAAATAGCCACATCACATATTAAGTGGCTAATAGTGGTGAGATAGCCACATCACATATTAATTGGCTTGTAGTGGTGTGGATATTGAATTCCTGTAACTTGTGTACAGTGATCACGGAAGCTGTTGTTGTACTCTAAATTAGCCACACAGTGAACATTTAGAGTTCATAACACAATTGTTTTATTTCTTTTGTTAGCTTAGTTAGGCAGGGGGAGCAGGCAAGCATGCCAGCCAAGGAGTATGGCAAGCTGACAAGGAGCCAGTTGACAGAGATCTGCCAGGCTAAAGGACTAGTGCATGCCACCCTGACTAAGGCATACTTGATTGCAGCTTTAGTCACAGCTGCATCGGGGAATAGCAACCAGGAGGACAATCAGACTGGCTGTGGGGATTTACAAGTCTCAGAGAACGGACAGCTCAACCTTTCCACAGAGGCATTAAAAATCCAGCTGGAGTTAAAGAGACTTGAGTTGGAGGGCAAGTGTTTGGAAATAGAGGCAGTAGAGTGACTGAGGCATCTAGAGACTGAGGAAAATGAGAAACTGCTATGCCTGGAAGCTAAGGAGAAGAAGAGGCAGAGGCAACATGAAAAGGAGATGCTGACTCTTCACCAGAGTCATGGAAGTAATGGGGATGGGAGTAACTGAACTCCAGAAGCAACAAAGGTTAGTAAATTTCCTCCACAATTTACAGAGGGGGATCATTTTGATAGTTTCATTCATATGTTTGGGACAGTATGTAAACAGTATGATGTTGACCAAAGGCTCTGGGTATGGTTCCTGACCCACTTACTCCATGGTAAAGCTGTAATTGTTCTTTGCAAACTGTCTGATAATGACTGCATAAATTATAATGTTGTAAAGAATTGTTAGCTAGAATTTTTTACATTAACACGTGAAGATTATAGAAAAAAGTTTTGTGAGCATACACGCAAGGCAGATGAAAGTGTGTGTGAATATGTTGCTGAACAAAGCACTTATTTTTATAGGTGGGTGAATGGATGTCAGGTCACCGCTTTTGAAGGGCTGGCAGACCTTTTGGTGAGGGAAGAAGACCTTAGCACTTTGCCTGAGGACATGAGAATCTGGTTATTTGATAAACAATGCCTTACTATAGTTGAGTTGGGGAAGAAGTGAGATCTATATCTAGCAAGCAGGCCATCACTGTACAGCAAAAGGGCACCCAGTGCTGCTCATGGGTCTAAGGGAACCCATGGTGGGCAGCCAAGACTGCCCCAACAGAGTCTGTCAGCAGCAGGGAAATCCACTTGTCCAGGTACATGTCCAGGACCTAGGGTTAAATGTTTTAAATGCAACCAGTGGGACCATGTAGCTTATAGATGTCCGCGGAGGCAAGGTGGGGAACAAAAGGTGGGAGAGCCAGTAAGTGGGAATGACAAATGTCAACAAAAGGTTGTCTCAAGACAACAAGGGTACCAAACTACCACCCTGCAGATATCCTCTTATAATTGTAACACACAGATTCTTCTATTATTTTATGTTTCATATTTCTTTTAATAAGTAACTTGTATAAAAAGATTCTCCACAAAATATCCCCAGCTTCATAAAATGCATTAAACCTTTTTCATTTCTGCGTAATAGTATTTCTAATATAATCTGTCAATTGATACACTGGAGAACATTATTTCATGATGTTTTTCATACCAATCATTCCTTTTCTCACTACATTCATCAATTTTTAATTTCTATAATTTTACCTCATTTGCATATTCATTCATTTACATCTCTTTTTCATTCATTTTTCCCTTTTATCATTTTATTTGTTTCCTTATTTCTTCAAACCTCTCATATACAAACCTTCCCATCATTTTACATCTTTCTTTCACATTTTCTATAACCCAAAATAAGTGTATTGGTGCTAAAAAATCTTCAATTTTATTATATACTATTCCTCTTTTAATAGGATTCTATCCAGAACTAATAACAGTTCTAACAACTCTTTTTTTCAATTTTCCTGGAAATATATACATTCTCCAAACACAAGATAATTTTCCAGAGTCTACATATTTAACATAAAAATATTTTGCTATAGGATAAAATAAAGATTTTCCACCATGTTGATATTGTTTTTATTTCTTCCAATTTCACTTTCCATTGATACATCACATTTTCATATTCTACAAACTTAACTCTAATACACTAATTTCCTTCTTATAATAACAAATGCAATTAATACTCCACCCCTTACTCTTCTCTTTATATAGTCTCAGTCCCTATGTTTTTTATTTCTTTTCAATTTTTAATCACGTTCATTCATGCAGCTTCAACTTTTTTGCTACAGTAACCAAACTATCTTCATAAGATTAAAGTATTGGCATCTCATTTCCTTTCCCTATCTTCCAACATACTTCATCTGTCTCTGACATAAAAGTTTGAACAATTGCATTCATTGCTAAAACAAATAATATATACATACTTAAAGGGCAACACTGCTTAAATCCATTCTATAGGATGTGGGAATTTGCCTGATTTTTCCCAATTCATCAATTCACTATTACATTCACCAATTCATTTTCATAACATATTATGGTTTCCAATATTTTTACCTATTATACATGCTTCCAAAATTTTCCACATAACCTCATCATTTATTCTATCAAACACCTTTTGTACATCACGTGTATCCTATCTTACCTCAAAATTTCAACTCAAATCCTACTTATTCTTTTGCTATTATTAATCATTTCCTTGCTTCTCTTCCTTTAACACCAAATACTCCATCCTCTATTACCCCATTCAACACTTTTTCATAAATATTTTAATATCAATATTCCCTATAGTTATTGGTCCTTAATTTCTTGTATCTTTCCTTTCATCTTTTTTCCATATACATTTTATCACTCTACCGGATACTTCTTCATGCAATCGCCTTTTAGCTAACCATTCATTTAATATGTTTTGTGCACACACACACACACACACACACACACACACATATATATATATATATATGTGTGTGTGTGTGTGTGTGTGTGTGTGTGTGTGTGTGTGTGTGTGTGTGTGTGTGTGTGTGTGTGTGTGTGTGTGTGTGTGTGTGTACCATCTCTTTTTTTTCATTTCTTTCTTTCTATCTTCTCTGTTCACTTAACAAATATAACTTAATCCATGTAATCCTTGTTCAGATTATTGTCTTCCCTTCACATCTTGTATGCCCTCCATAGTAATCTCCTTTTTTAATTCTTTCTTGGTATTTTTGGATATTTTAACACACCATTCATGATACCCAGCCTCTTCCTTCTCATAAATTTTATCTGCAAATTATTCAGCTACTTCCATAATCTATTAATGCTTAAAATCTTACGCCACCTTCCTCATCATTCATTGCTTCCATTTTTTCTTATTTTATTCTACATTGTTTTCCAGTTTAAGGTGATACTTCCTCTTTCTTTCCCCATTAAGAAATATGGCTGCCTGGCTATAGTCAGTAATGTTGAATGTTCAGATTATTGAATGTTTCGTGCATTAATGCTGATGGTTTTGTTGACATGATTGTGTACAAGATCACTGCTGTAGCAAAGAGTAGGAATTTGCCTTTTTCCCACTGTTGTGTGATCTCAGTGGGTATGTATTAGTTGTAGGTATGGTGTGGGATACAAGGGCTTCCTCCTGCATAAACAGTTTTGGCAATTTTTATTTCTATTTTAGATGGTTTGCATGAAATCCCTTGGGCTCAATGTTTTTTTGCTTTGGTGTTTGTTTCCTTCCATGTTTGTTAACACTATCCTTTGCCTGAATAAGATATTTTTTAAACTTTATCGCTGCTTTGTCATACACTTTTATTTCTCTCTCTCTCTCTCTCTCTCTTTTTATTCCTCTTTTCTCAGTTTCTGATTAAAGTTGTTCCACTATTTCTTTATATTCATTTTTATTGTATTTTCTACCATTAAAAATTCATATATTTTTCCTAATACACTACCCACCATACAGACCAGTTTTAAATTTCTCTCATTGTCACATGTTCTTCTCATAGATTCTTACCTTCCAAATTAATTTCTTCTGTATTACTAACTTCATCCATTCACATTGTATTCCTTTTCTTTCTATTATCTCCTTATTCTCATTTATTCTTGCCCCCATGGCTCTAAGATCAGATAATTCAGCAATGCCCACAACTCCTTGTACTTCATTAGAACATATTACATCATTTATTTCTGTTTTAAATATCCCCATTTAATATGTCCATTCTCTTTTTCCTATCTGACTTTCTCTACATTCTATAACTTCTTTTAGTATCACTAAATTCTCCTATCATAGTTATAAACATATTTTTAAGACCTCAATCATTTTTCCTCTCCTTCATATTCAGGTATGCATAAATTGTAAATACTCTTACTTACCTTTCTCCTTTTCTCACATCCGACATCGCCCTCCTACCTCATATTATTATTATTGTAACATTGACTATTTTGATTCCTTAATTTTTTTACCAAAATTTATATACCAGAACATTCCTCATTCTCTACAAGCCACATAACATTCTTTCTCCACAAAACCTCAAATGTATCGCTCTTATCTTTTTTATATACCTTATGTCAAATAAACATATAATTCCATCCTTCATCTTCTTACAACATTTAATTACCATTAATTCCCTCATCTCATTTCTAATGCTAATTACATTAGTATGCACTATATTTACATCATTCTTTCCCTATCTTTGCTTCCTTTTTTCATTTTTTCTTCACTTTACCCTTTCTTTAATTGATACTTTTGTTCTTCTCTGGTCTCAAAATCTACCTTTTCTCCTTCATCACTTGCCAGTATTTCATACTTACTTTCTTCTTGAATAATAACATCTTTGTCCCCCAATATTTAACTCAGTTTCTTCCTAATTTATTATCTTCATTATTTTCTTCAGTTATTCTTTTGTCATGTGACATAGACCAATCAAAATATCCTAATTCATCACATTTCCTACACTTTGGTTCACGTTTTTCTGTATATGTCACTTCTGTCCACAGCACCCATATCTTCTTGTTTCACAGTCCTCTACTAAATGTCTTTCATCTCCACAGTAAAAAAAACAGGCCTGTCTTTGTCATCAGTATGTAACAGTCCCTCACCTTCCATTAACATTTATTATACTTTGAACATACTGCATCCTTCCATCTGTAACATTTAATGTTACAAACATAGGTTCATAGATTAGTACTAGGCTAACTGCCCTTGTGAGCCATTTTAAGCCTAGTCAATTTCCCCATGTGAGAATCAGACCCTGCACCTTACATTTGTAAAGTAAACACCTTAACCATTAAACCAACCTCCCACAAAATTATATCACCCCAGATGAGACTCAAACCTACAATCCCTGGCGTAGGAGGCCAATGTCTTATTCATTAGGCCACTGGGACCTGGCATTTCCATCCTCCAGATCAAATATTTGTTCCATCAAGAACTTTGTATAATATGAACCTCTTTACAAACAGATAGGGGAAAAAACATAATCTCAACAACAAAAATATCAGCAGTTCTGAATTGCACATGCAATTTCTTTTTAGGTTGCAATCAAATATATATATATATATATATATATATATATATATATATATATATATATATATATATATGGATCTATTTCATATGATCCAAAGTTCATATGATCGACAAACTTTTCAGAGAGACCAAAACACCTACAGCTCAAAACACCGAAAACCCATTTGGTCGAAACTCATAACATCGACACATGACATTCAAAGCATTATGCCCTTTCCCCACTGTAGCATGACCCTGAAGTTAGAATAAATAGATGGGGGGTGTGGGGGGGTGCAGCCCCCCACACACATAGTAAATTTTACAGATACATGTGGATAGTTATAACAGAGATTACAATATTTATCTAAATAATGTGGGGGGCTTACACCCCACCCCCCAACTATTTATTCTAACTCCAGGGTCGCACTACAGTGGAGAAAAGGCATAATGCTTTGACTGTCATGTGTTGATGTTACGAGTTTCGACCAAATGAGTTTTCGGACTTTTGAGCTTTAGGTGTTTTGGTATCTCTGAAAAGTTTGTTGATCATATAAACTTTTGATCATATGAAGTAGACCCAGAGATATATGTATATATCTATATCTATCTATATATATATAAAATCCTTATATGGCGATGGCTCTTTTTTCACCAAAGGCACAGACTTTTTTAACACATCAAATGTTTCAAATGTCATTTCATTGACGTCCTCAGTCCCCAAATATATCCCCTACACTACAGCCTAAAGGTAAAATTATAGTGTCCATAGCATCCTATTTACTGAGTCAATCTTATTTTAACTCATGCCACAGGCATTGCAGTTCTGAACTGATTAGTCACTTTCTATTGCTGTATTCTGCCTTCTACTGTCACGTCCTTGTGTCTTCCCATTTTTATAGAATCCACCTATGATTTTTTTATACCCTGTTGCCAGTGTGTGCCCTTAAAATTAGTTACTCCAGTAGTCAAACACACACCAGTGTTTTCTACTCCTTTATTGGCAAAAACACTTCTTTGTCCTCAGAAACAGTTATTTCTCCTTCTTCCACAGCCATACTTCCCCAAGCTTGCATCTGCTCTTTTATCTGGTTTATTCTGATTCTCACAATTACTTCAGCAGCAACTTTCTGGCATGACCTAGTGACTGAATTAAAATACAAGAGAAAAGAGTAGGATGTTTATTTATGTAACCCACACATGCTATTTACATAATTTTGCATTATTTTAAAACAGTTTCAATATTTACACATGGCATTTACTGTAGTTACAATATTAAAATATTTATAATATTTCAAATACATGCAATATACATATGCAATGAGATTACTTCTCAATCTACCAAAATACAAAATTTAATTTAATCATTACCTCTCACACCTTTTTTCCATAACCAAATTGTATTCTTTCTAAAAGGTCTGCAAGAGTCCATCTTTTGTTAAACAAAACTTCTCTGAATATTTCATTTTGGATTTCCTATATCACCAAAAAACGTATTTTATCAATTTCTTTCCTTGTTACCAACATATTTGTTCCGATATGCTTACAAGAATGTTTTCTTTACATGATCAATCCCAGGCTGTCTATATCCTTTCACGTACTATGAAAACACATGCTGCTGTTTCTGTTTTATCACAATATATGCACAGTCTATCACAAATCTTCATATATAGTATACCCTTTATAGGTAACATGTTAATAAACCGTCTCCATAACAAATTCTGACAGGTCATAATAGATCACAGTAATGACCTCCTTTTTTTTGTTTCATTGACTATCAAATTTCCTCGTCCTTCCAGAGGATTAATATAATGAAAATTACACATCACTCAGTGATACCATTGTTACCTACTTTTTACTAATTCCTCAGTATTTATTTTTCATATTTTTTTTTGGTATTCATTAACTTCCTCATTCATAAAGTATTTCCCCTTTTCCTATTTACATTTGATCTCAAAATACTTCATGATTTACTTAAAAAATTGCAATGAGGTTATTTTTTTCTTTCTTTATACATCTTAATGCCAAATATAAGTGTATAGATACCATATCCACAATAGAATACATTAATTATAGCCATCTTTTTTCTTCTTCCAGGTAAAGAATCCCTCTTTTATTGGGTTCAGTCTTGACCCCAATATGACACTAAACATCAACTGCATTATTTCTGTTTTTTTCACTTGGACATATATGTAGATATGTATGCACACTTTCTGTACAAAAATAATCTACCCAAAATAATGAAATTAATCAAATAAAATACTTAGATGATAACCTAAATGTTTTTCAGAAAGGGATGGGGAATTCTAAGTGAAAGACCTGCTCTTGTAAAGTTTTTAGATGAATCTAGAACAGAAGCTGTTGTTAAAAAAGGAATAAGTAGTAGGGCATATCAAATAGTACACGATAATGATAGGAATCAATCAGCGGAACTTAGAAAAGATTGGGGTGGGATATTTTTATACCACAAGCAGACTCCAAAGAATTTTTCCTCAAGTAGATGCCAAATATTGTAGGTGTGATGGAGATATATGCTTTGGGAGTATAATGCATTTTGGCAGAATTTAAAAATTCCTTACAGAGTACTCTGTCAGAAATATTGGGTAAACAAATAGGTGTAACTAAGGAAATGATTTTTGAACTGGGATATAGGATCTGAATTGCCTAGACATAGTAAGTCTTTGTAAAGTTTAATTCTGGTGGCTGCCTAAAAAGCTATTACTAGAACATATAAATCAAAGTCTAAATCAACTAATATTGAAGTAGTGAATATTGTAACAGAGATGAAAGAACTAGAAGTGGGATCTTTAGAATAGGGTAGGAGCAAATTATATAGAATTCGTAGGAACAATACATGGAGAATACTATTTTGAATGAGGAGTGACGTTTAAGGGAAGGTAGGAATTGATCAATTTATGTAATGCTTGATTGATGATAATTGTATAAATGTGAACATATAATATGGTTTGCTTTCTTGTACATAAATGTATCTTAAGTGATAATTCAATAAAGGTGTTAAAAGCATTTCTTTATTACATTAATATTTTTCTCCTATACCATATGCCTCTAAAATCTGCCACATTGCTTCATGACTCACCAAGGCTTTAGCTGTTTCACATTTTATCAGTCTGACTTTTTTATTTTCTTTTAGCATCATCTCTACTACTCTTTTCACTATAATTAACATTTCTTTCACCTCTCTTCCTTTTATATCATAGATTCCTTCTTTTACTACCCCAACCACCACTTTCTCCTTCCATTTTTATAGCATTTTCATAAATATTTATGGTCAGTATTTTTTAGTGTTATAGGCCTTCATTTTATTTACATTTTTCCCATCCTTTGTCTGTATGAATTTTACCACTGTACCACACGTTTTCTTCCATTTTGCCTTCCTTCAGCCATTCATTTAATGTATATATCTTTTTAAATTTCTCTTTTCACTTTATTCATTTTCTTATAATAGTTGTAGCTTATAAGATCCAATCCTGGCACTGATTCACTCTTATATTTTTCATCTTTGCTATTTTGTCTATTGTTATATACTTTTCTAAAAACATCTTTACTTTATCAGACATTTTTTCACTTTCCTTTCTTCTTGTCCATTAATTTTTTCTTTTCCATATATTTTGATGTGAAAGTTTCTGCCACCTCCATATCTCCTTGTTTGTATTTTAAATATCCATTTGGATGACCCAACACTTCACTCATCTATATTTTATTCTTAGTAACTACAACTATTTCATCTGCACATGTCAAAAATACTGGCATCACCACCTCCTTTTGCATCACATCTAGCATCTTTCATGTTATAAACTGTTTGTCTGGCAGTTGGCTTAAATGATTAAGGAGCTGTTAATGAGCTGCTTTCTGTGGTCCAGTGGTGCAAGGTTTGATTCCTTCAGAATCCATTGCCTAACTGTGTGACTCTGAGCAATTCACTTAACTAGACACCGCTCTTAAGTCTGAAAAATGTCCATGGAGATCAGTGCTCCACCCAAGAAAACAAATACAGATAAAATAAAATACTTTACTCAATATTGCATTCATTAGCATTGCAAACAATATTTCACTTATGGGACATCCTTGTCTTATACCACATTTCATGCATATTTATTTACTCAGACATCCATTCACTAACATCCTCACTCTATTATTTTGATAAGCTGACATACACACTCTCCTAATTCTATTGCCTATTCCATGCATCTCCATAGCATCCCACAAAGCATCATATCCTACTCTATCAAATGCCTTGCTAATATAACCTACCATAAGTTTCACATCCTCCCTTGTGCTTAGAATATCATGTACAATGTTTCTCACAACCAATAACATTTCTTGACATTCCCTTTCTTATTATACCATATATACTTTCTTCTACAATATCCCTCACCCTTCCTTTCATTCTCCTCTGTATTATTCTCATAAACATATAATAATTTGTGTTATTAAGTGTGATGGCCTCCATTGTTTTTATTTCATTCTTCTCATCTTTCTTCCATATACATTTTAATATCCTAATCCATAGGTCTACATAAAGAAACCCTTTCTTCAACCATGCATTCATTCAGTACATTTACAAAATACTTTCTTTGCTGGTCCATTTATTTCTTGGACATTCCTTCCTATACCATCTGGGCTTGATACTAAATCTGCATTTACTTTCATAAGTGCTACATCCAATTCACTAATAGTAATTTATTTTTCAAATTCTTCATTAACTCATTCTGGAATGTCTTTCCTTTTCATTCTTTGTTATATTCCTTCTTCTTACTCTTTTACATATTTCCCATATGCTGTACTACAATACTCATAATTTGCTTATGTGTTCTTTTTACCTCTCATTT
Source organism: Protopterus annectens (assembly GCF_019279795.1). Lineage (NCBI taxonomy): Eukaryota > Metazoa > Chordata > Ceratodontiformes > Protopteridae > Protopterus > Protopterus annectens. The sequence continues at coordinate 970,672,919 of NC_056727.1, read as the reverse complement.
TACATTTTTAATTTCCCTCATTACACTATTATCCGCCTTTACTATTTTACCCAAATATGCAAATACCTCCTCCCTTATCCATTGTAAATATCTCCACCTAATCAGTAATACCTTCATTTTATTTCTTGATTTATTTTATATATTTCTTTTTCCATATCATAATACTCTCTTGTATTATTCTCTGATACAGTTCTCTATGTTTTCCCGTGCTTTACAATCTCTTCCTTTCTTATATTATCCTGCTATGGGAAAAACATACCTCTATACTTCTTTTTAAACTCAATCCACCATTCCCATCTGTTTTTGTGAAAGTCTTTAATGTTTGTATGATCCTTCCATTGCAGTAATTCCTACTCTGCAATTTCCTCCCACAATGTCTCATTTATTCTTTTTATTCCCTTTCTTATTTTAATATACTCCCTTTCTTCTATCACCTCCATCCATATTCTTAAATGATTTGATAAACCCACCAGAATGGCATCATTATCTGCAACCCACAAACATTCTGATAATACAAAATAATCAATTTCAGATGCAAGTCCATTAACTTTTGCTCAACACAGTGAATTTACCACATTTTATCACTTTCTGTATTTACATCTTTTCCTTTTCTTTTTTATAAATCACAATTCAAATCCCCTGCAATTATAATTTTCATGTTAACCGCCACATAGTCTAATATATTTTTTAAACAGATTCTCTTTTCTTGCTAGTTATATATGCATATGATGCTATAATTCTACAAGCATATCTCCACCTCGCACCAACAATAGCTTATCTTTCCATAGTTACCCATGACATATCTAGTATTTTCATTGTTTTTATTTTTTTGCACAACAAAGCTACTCCAGAAGAATACTCACTTCCTAAGTTCCATATTATATTCCCACCCCAAAATGTTTCTATTTGCAGTCTTTCTTTACTTGTGAGGAATCTTACTTCCTCTTATAGAATAACAGCCACATCACATCAAGCACACAGTTCCAGTATCTCTATCCTTCTTACAGTATTTAATAATACTTTTCACATTTACTGAAAGTACTCCAAAGATTGTTGCTTTCCTTGTTTATAACTTTAGGGGAAATATTTAAACATTTTAATTTTCTTATTGTTACCCTTGCCCAATTAAATTTTTATGCACACATAATGCTTGATCCTCAGAATCAGGTTTTTCACTAACTAGAACTTAAACAAATATATTATCAGTGCCTTCTCCTGATTTCTCTTTCTGCATGTACTCTCTCTCTCATTATCCCCCCTCCCTCCATATTTTTATTTTTCTACAGTTTCTTCTTCACCTAGTTCACCCTGTCCCCCAGCCTCTTGTTGTCCTTCTCATGTGTGTTTCCTTCCCTTTCCCCTTCATTTTCATTATTTACTGTTTGCTCTTGACAACCATGCAGAAGTATCCCTTTTTTACACAACCTGCATTCAGGTACACGCCTTCTTGCTGTATGTCCTTTCTCCCCAAACTGGTTTCACTGTACTTAGTCACAATCATTAATTAAAGGGGAAGAAAAGTCCACAAGAATGAAATATGATTTAGGCTGGCCAGCGTATCTTAATATCCCTTTGTGACCATCCAAAAAATAAAACTTGACAAGTGTTTCACCTTGTTTTTTTTTCACATTTTAAAACAGCTTCCAGCCTCAAACCTCCATGTTTGTCTTATCTGTAAATTTCACAATATTACTAACAGGTTCACAGGTTCACACAGAACCTACATGCATTTTTTAAACATTGTCTTCTTCGGTTCATCATTTCTAAACTGCAAAGTGACATTTTTTAACATTTAAGATGCTGCTAGAAAAGAAATAATTGCTCATTTAGTGACGTTGCAAAATACTCTCTTTCCCATCTCTGTTGTACAGTTTCAGAAATTTCATCATCAGTCCATCAGATTCAAATGTGAAGTCACAAAAGGTCTCTTTCCCAATATGTATAAAAGACCAAATTTCTTGAGCTTTAAAACCCAGAACAATTACCAGATTGTCCCATACATAATATCTCTTACAGTGCCATCTTTTGTTCTTATTCTCACAGTTGGGCTTCCCTACTTTTCAAAAACAGTTTTATTTACATTTTATCGCTGCTGTTTGTTTGGCTGCTGCCAGAGTTTTATTTACATTTTACTGCTGCACTCATTTTTGCCTGCTGTCACTGCTGCATATGCTTTAGGTACTGCATTCTCTGCTGCCACAAAACCAGACCCCTTCTCAGTTTGTTGCTGCTGTCCTCTTTTACTTTCTGTCACTGCTTCATATGTTTTAACTACTCAATTCTTTGCTGCATCATCATTGTGTTCTTTTTCCACATCACCATTCTCAGCACGTCTGAAAAAGTTATCTGCCATCTCGACCCATGAAACATCAGAACTGTTACCTGCATCATCTTGCTTGATTATTTTTAACAGAACATCATCTACAAGCATTTGACTCCAGTCATGTTATCTGCACCACTTCAACAGACTCACTTACTTCCTTCTCGATTCCTTCAACCCTTAAATGGCTTAGCCCCCTAGAAACAGCTAAACCCGGGTCATTTGTGATGTCCACTACTCCGAAACCTTTGTTTACATTCTGAAACTCCATATCCAGCAATTTTTTCTACAAATTTTCACTTTCCACTTCCAGACTGTCCATAGCTTTTCTCTCCTCTGCTATAATTCCATTAGGCCTCTTCCTTGCTGCTGTAGGAGCTGCCCAGCACCATCTAGCAGCTCCGAAGAGGAGGGCAAGTTCCCCAATGCTATGGCTACATTTCCATTAGTATAAATACTATTTTAGGTCCCCCCCCAAAAGGTGGCTACAAGTCTAGGGGGCTAAGCCATTTAAGGGTTGAAGGGTTGGCATAATCATTAAGGTCTATTTACCTTACAGACACAAGGTAGGGTCTATATTATAAGAACGAACATTTACAATGTTGACCACCACTTTGTCGACAAGTTTTAAGTGAATGTTCTTATAAGCAAGCAAAAGCTGTAAAGATTGAAAACATTAATTTCGAAATGTCATAGTTGGTCAGCACATGTAAATGTAGCAGTGACGTAAATATGTGTATATTATTCATGTTTACCTTAATTTATTGCAAATAAAATGAAGGGATTCTAATCACGTAGAAAATTCCTGTTAGTATATATGTGTATAGCTGTATTCCATTCACAGTGAAGAAAGTACAGTTGTCAGAAAGTGGCTTTGCTGAGAGTAAATCTCTGAAATTATAATTGTGTGAAATGATATTTTGCGATTGCGCTATGGTATGTATGAACAAGTATACCCTTGTTGTCACTGTAATGCGATCTTGGAGTTGATATATATAGCTAGCAAGGGTGTGGGGGTGCAGGAGGGCAAAAATTAGAGCTAAATTAGTGTATGTGTTTTAACTGGTTTGTTTTTTCGGCAAAGTACTGTTTGGGTTAACTATAATTTTAGAGATTTACTGTGAGCAGTACATATGTTTACTTAATTTTGTTTATAAAGAGGAAAGTTTGTAGAGTATATTTAGGGTGTTTGTTACAAGTGACATTAACTGTGTTTTTTTTTATTTTGAGTATGTAGGTTTCAACATTTTCAGCTTTCGCTTATGAGAGCATTCACTTAAAACGTGTCAACAAAGAGATGTTCGACATTTTAAGTGTTCATTCATGTAATATAGACCCACAAAGTACAGTATTTGATTCTTACCTTTGGGTAGCATGGCTAGGATTAAAAAGCCCCCCTAAGGTTGTTACCCTAGTAGCTACCCATGGACTACATACAAACACATGTAAACAAGTGCAATGTAGGTTAATAAATAAGTATATGTAAATATGGATTTTATTTTCCAGCATGAAAGATACTCTCTAGATTCCAGAGCCAAGCTTGATATCATGAAAGAAAAGAAAACATCTCACTATTGTCTCTTGGGCAACCACAAATAATTTATTTATGTTGTATGTGATTTTGGGATCTTATAGGGTTGGGTGGTAAGGACAACTGGTTAACAGTTTGCTTTAATTTAGTTTAGCCATCCATTAAGGTACTTTTATATTCTGACAAGTTTTCTTCTGCATTGTTTTCTATGTGACAGTAGAGAAAGGAAACATTTGATTCATTAAGTCTCACTTCATCAACGTCATGAAATGAGCTACACAAATCAACTGTAGAATCATATTATGCTGAAATTGTGCACTGTTTTTGTTGCACTCCTCTGAACTGCCACTTCCTTAAAAGATGTACCCCCCCCAAACTGCATACAATATTTCTGATGTGGTTTTACTACATGTCAGTAAAGCAAGGTAATACTTTTTTATTTTCTTCTAAGGATGCTTCTTTGAGTGTATTCCAATATCCTAAACAGTGCTCCTTCTGCTTTGTCACATTGCTTATGTATTTTCACATAATCTAATATCAGGACCCATTCGTTGTTTGGAGTTGTAGCTTCAGCTCGGGTATGTACTCTTTTCCAAGGTTATTGCTTCCAAAATGCATTGCACTGAATTTAAGAGGATACGTTTTCAACAAGTTCCCCATTCTTGCCATCTCCATGTTGTGCTTGACTCATTGTACATGTCTTTGTGAGGTCATAAAAACATACTTTTACAGGTAGCTACTAGACCTGCAGTCCAGGAAAATATTGATCTACCTCACCCAATTTCACAAAAGCACTCCCTGGCTAAGTGACTTGCTCAAAGTAACACATTAGGTAGATAATGGCTGAGGATATCAATCCCCCAACCAGAGGAAGCAGCTTTCAATAGCTCATAGCCTTAATCATCTGCACTATCTACCAGACTTCCTGCAAGTCCCTTCCTTTAGACATTCAAAGGAATGACCATGACCCTGACCATTGTGGTACCCCACTATGTCTGAGTTGATGTAGTTTGCTATTATCCTATGTAAATATGTGTAGACCGTTCTTTGCCCATATAATCACACTATAAACCATTGTCTATATCTAATAACTTCAATACATTTAAGTTGGCTATATCTATAGCATATTTCTTATCTAGTACAGTACTTACTCATAAACGTGTTATGAATACATGTTACATTGAGTCCAGTGCTCCTTTTGCTTTAAAATATTCCATAATTCTTTATTTCAGTACTGATTCTATAATTTTGTGGATCCTGTCGATAAACTGAACTGTATAAGATTGCAACACAACTATTCAACCATGAGCTATATCTCAATATGAGACCCAGAGATATTCAGACTAGTTACTACTGAATATATCCTTGATATGGATGTGCATGTTTACAAGGTGCAGATGTGACCTTGGATAGGTATGTTTTAAGTTATGAGGGTGAAGTATCCATATAAAATATTTATTCAGTAAACAAGTTTAAGTGTAAGAAGGTGTGTTGCAGGTCTGCTTCAGTGTTCCTGTGTTTAATGGCGCACTATGTTGAGTGTAGGGCATTTATAACATGGTGCAGTTTAGAAGGCTGTAGATTTTATATGGGTTACATGTTTTCTAGTAATTTATGTTTTTCATTTATATGAAGTTCATTCATTGCAGGACTGCTGCTTTGTTATTACTCCTATTTTTGATACATTTGAAGACAAATGACAGCGCAGTAGTTTTCAGCCTCTGTCCTTCTTCTATATATTGTGAAAAGGAATAGCAGCTGCTTTAATCCAATGTGCTGGAATCTTTCCCCATCTCCTATGTCTCCCCTTAATTCTCTAAGTATTGTTGATTTAAACCCACAAAAATATTTCCTTTTCACCTGGAGGTCATTCATGAGTATAATGTTCTGAAAAAGGACTAGGGTATGCTACAAAAAAAAAAAAAAAAAAAAAAAGACCATACAATTTGCTTTACTCCTTGCCCAAACATTTTGATGACTAAATATACGCTGTTTCTCTTTCAGTTACCTGTCATGTTAGAGGTAATATAAACAAAACAGTACCTATATCAATGCCACAGTTAAGTAAATATGTAAATATACTGCTCATGTTAAAAGTAAGAAGATTTTCTTCTGTTGAATAATCCTTGTGTCTGATGAAATATGTCAGATATGCAAGATACCATATAGATCCATGCTACCGCAACCCAAAGTCAAGTCCTGTAATATCAATGACAGCTAAAAAAAAACTACTAAACTAAAAAAACTAAGGGCATGTTTAGAAAGAGAATATTCCAACATCAATATGATATTTCTAAACAGGATGAAAATAATGCTTTGGCAAGACGTATAATAAAATTCCCCAACCACAAATTTAAATACACAGTGGTAGACAAGGTAGAACTAGGGCCAAGAGGGAGACCGACTGACTTGGTTTTAGAGTATAAGGAAATGAGATGGCAGTTAAGACATAATGCAGCAGACCCCCTGGCCTGAATGAGAAGATTTCTATCAACAGTGTATTTAAATTGAAATCTGAGCTTGCCTTTTAAGTTAATTGGTCATAGTTTGAATGAAAAATTATTATGTTTTTAAATACATGGTAGGAAGTGGATAGAATGATGAGAATGTAAGTTTTTGTATAATGGCTTTTTAAGGTGGTTATGAGTTCAATTAATTAATGTCATGTGACTTAAATTGTTTAAATAGTGTGGGATTTTAACGTGTTTTATTCTGAAGAGGTCAAGGATACCATTGATAGAAGTGCTCAGTTGTTTGAATAAAGTACGCACTGGCTTGGATCTCTCTGTTGGTTTTTTATTTTTTATTTTATAGCTTATGTGTTTTTCAGACTATATGGAAACAAAAGAGTAAAACTAATCTAAATTTCAGTTGTAAATCTGCAGAATGAATGTGGCATGTTTTGAAAGAGAAGTTATTCAAATCTGAAAAAAATACCATTCAACATCAGGAAATATGACGAACATGTTCAGGAACCTATATTTCTATAAGAAAAAGATATGTGATTAAGATGAGAGACAAAAAATATAAGAAACTGAAAGGAGGTTGAACTATACTGAAAGGAGGTTACACTATAACTTTGAAAACTGAAATAAACAAGCTGGAAAGATCAATTAAAAATGGTATGAGACAAAATCAAGAAAAATTTGAAGACATTTTATATAAAGATATTGAGCATAATATGAAACAGTTTTATAAATATTTAATATTGTGGTAAGAGTAAAGACATACAAATTGATAAACTGTGAATATTCTAAAATTTATTCTCAGGCACAACAGATTAGAGATATATTTATAAAATTGGGTCTATATTAAATAAACGATTAAAATGTTGAGTACAACATACTCAAACAATTTTAAGTAAACGTTTATTAAATTGAAATGTCGAAAATCAAAATATCGAACATTTTTGTTTGGCCAACTCCTTCTCCCATGTGACATAAGAGACAACAACGCTCTAAACGGAAAATCAAGTGAAAGTGTCTTCCTTGCATCCAAAACCATTTTTTTTACCTCACCAGTAATAAACTTATACTAACACACTTAAACTGAAAGTTTTGCTTTGACTATCAAACAACTGCGTACTTTCAGACATTACAGCAAAATAAACCCAAGTGCACTCGATGATAAACTTCAGAGAATACGTTACACTTTCGACAGAACTGCAACTGCACAAAGGAAATCTTATGTATTGTATTCCTGTTTGTGTTGCAGAATGTGTTGCAACCTTTCATATCTCAACAGTGTTTTTCTTATTTTAGAGGACAGGGGACACCCCAACTGCAAACTTAATCTAGTTTCGTTAACCTTGTTTTGCTCTGTCACTAGCATTGCTAACACAGACGGAATATAACAAATCCGCTGTCCTAGTAAACAGCGGATATGTCTGTGCCATCCTTCCTCTTGATTTTGTGTGTGAGGCAAAAAAAGAGCATTTAAGTCAAACACATTCCAAAAGGCTATGCTGAACACAGGAGGGAATCTGGATACAGAAGACAACCTAGTGTTCTGTTTTCCAACTCGACCCAAAACATACGTGTCTGAGAAGTACGATAGTAAATCCTTGCCTTCAGTAGGGAATGTTTCAGACAACTGCAGAAATGCTGGAATGACTTCATTCACATCCAGGAAAGACAAAGCAATAAGCTTTTTAACACTAGTTTGAAAGTAGACAGATCTACCGTACAACCTTGATAATCCCAAGCTTTGTAACTTTCTCCAAACAGCCTGACTAAAATGGAATAGACAACCCTTTGAACGTACATCTGGAAAATTATGTTTTACACTTCGAAGGGTTGCCATCTCAAAGTCAGATAAAATAAATCTGACTGATAAATTAAGGATAGCTGTTGTCAGGAGATCAGTAAGGCACTTCCACATAAAATTGTAACATTTATATGATTTCTTCATCATTGGACAAAACTAAAGGGACGCACTTAGTATTTCCTCTGACTGTCAAGAGGCCATACATGCCGTACAGCTGCCTGCACAAGCAACATTTAGTAAGGAAAACACCATCCATAAGCCAGATAGGAGATTTACTTAAATCCCTAAGATTTTCAGTGGTAGAAAACACTAAAACATATTAATTATTTGCAATATCAAGCATTCTCTTATGCACGAAACACCCTTCTTTTAAAGTACAATCACTGGGATTTACACTTTCCAAACTAGTACATACAGGAACATAACTTCTAACTGCATTGCGACGAACTCTATGAACTTGCTGCAGCATGGATCTTCTTGATGGAAAAGCAGCTGAGTATCCTGTAGAACTAGAAGCACAGACATTATCGACAACAAGTGCTGGAGTATCCCTACATGTACGAGCACTTTCCTTTAATTTATCACAAGCAATGTATTTTTCTACTTCACATGCATCTGATGCATGGTGATGCCCTGTACATTTTAAAAGCAGTTCACTATATATCTCTTTCTTTGTTACTGCATGTCCTTTACACTTTTCATTTAATTTAAGTTTACAACACCAGTACTTTCTACCTTTCAATACCTTTTCTAGGCTATACAAATAACCATCTATGTCTCTTCCTTTTTGAGACTTTACACATTCATAATAGTCTCCTACAACAACAGGTGAGAAGCAGTTTTGGCTAGCCATAGCATTATGCTCCCCTGAAGCATCACAATTACCGGTTTACCATAATTCAATTTATATTAATTGTAAACTGTATGATTAGTTTGTTATTGAATTAAATTAATAGTTCTGATATGCTTAGTGGTGTTGAAACTTGTACTTACTTCATTACAGAATACATTCTGTTACTTTCAAGCTGAAAAGACAGTAACTGGTTATATGTACGTTCTGTTTCAAACTGGTTGGTTAAGTGACGTAATATGTAACATATTTTTGTGCTGGCCAAACAAAACATTTTGGAACTCCTATTTCCAGTATTTTCAGTTGTCAATTAAATAAACATTTGCTTAAAATTGTTTGAGTATTTTGTACTCAACATTTTAATCATTTGTTTATTTAATATAGACTCACAAAATCTTATGCAAAGCAGTTTGGCTCCACAAAGGGGGTGATAAATTGTCCTTGTAACATCCATGTAACTTCAGATACTGAAATCAAATTAGATTACATTTAAAATGAAAACTATGCAAATTGGACCCAAGCAAAGCACAGGGAGAAGACAGAATTAGTCACAATGATCTGAGAACATTTCAGCATGAACTTATAATACCATTATAGCTGTCATTCAATAGGCCATTTAAATATGGAGAGATTCCTCAAGATTGGAGACAAAAACTTGTTAAACTTACCTTTAAGAGAAAGGTGCATAGGACAAACCCAGAGTCATATAGACCAACAAGTTTACTTTCTTGTAGAAAAATAATGGAGAAAGTTATTTTGGATAGATCATTGTCACAATTTGAAAATTTGGGACTTGAAACCAAATATCAACACTCATATGATGTTAATAGATTTATAATCACCTGTAACATGATGTTTTATAATAATTTAATAACAGCTATTAACAAAAAAGTGTGCTGTGGTGTAATTTCTGTAGACTTAACTTCAGCATTTTATAGGGTCATACACAAAACACTGATTGATAAATTAGAACATCTTGGTACTGATGTAATCTTGATAAGATGGATAGTTCCATGGATTACAAATAGGACAAGGCAAGTATCATGCAACAACTGTTTAGGTTGCTTTTTCAAATCTGTCTTTTTCATCTTATTTGTTCTACATTCTGTATGGAGATGACTTGAAAATGGGTAAACTGATTGCATGTGTTACAGACAGAGCATGTCTACGAAAGAACTTGACTAAAGTGACAATTTGGGCACAACATCAAAAAAATAAGTATATGAGATATGGGGACACAGAGGTTGAAAGGTGAAAATGTAATACACCACACAGTAATTAAAATTGTAGATTAATTTAGGACCTGGGCCTATGGGTAGATTTCACATTGAATTTTTCTGATCATCAGCCAATTAGGTTCTGTACAAAGATTTGCAAAGTCAAAGAAATCAAAAGTTATGAAATCACTGTTTGCAAGTTACATTAGACCCAAAATAGAGTAGGAAATAACAACATGGAAACCTTATAAGAAAACATGAATGACTAAATTGGAAATAATACAGCAGACATAGACCAAGGGTATCCATGGGTATGAAAATTTAACATATTATGAAAGACTAAGATATCTGAAATTGCACAGTGTCTCATATAGATAGATAGATAGATAGATAGATAGATAGATAGATAGATATGTATTTGGGCATTTAGAGACAACCTCAACTGGCAATGTTTGGGTTATCAATAAGTAGTTGAGAATCCTCATACACTTTATTTAGAAGATTACATAGGAATGGAAGGAGTACTGATTGGTTGTCTGAGAAAGTAGCTGCTATGTGAAGTAGACTACCAAATTGTATTAAAACAAGAAATAGTTTAGATATTTTTAAGAACAATCTGGACACTTATTATGAAAATGACTATTTTGGTATATTGGTAGGCTAGAAGAGCATTACTTTCTGTGCCTAAAGTAATTATATGTATGTATGTCTGCATGTGCATGTGGATACATGGACATTGCTAAGAATGACCAGTGGAAGCAGTGGAATTCCTGAAAGCTCAATCTTTGAATTATTCCTCTTGAGTCTTGGATAATGTGTACATGAATCTGAATGGACTATGCACAAACACGTTGATAGATTCATTTTTTATGGGGGGTCATCAAGATGAGTCAATAACATTTTCAGTGTTTTAATATTAGATCAGAACCAGTAACACTGGATAAATTCTAAAGCCCCATGACCTTCTTATGTGTACTTCTCTTAACTTTTATAATAGTTTCATTTAGCATTGTACCTAACATCTAGAATGCAGCACACTATCTTGATGGAGTGAACTTTTTTGAGTCAGATTTACCCACTGCAATATTTATGAATGTCCCTTTTTGCTGTTCCTCTTTAATATTACATTATCTTTCTTCTATCACTATTTCTGATATTGCCAGTTTATGTGAATTATGAATTATTTGATTTTCCTATCAATAACAGATCACGTGTTGTTAGCTAATAGTTTCACTCAGTGTGCTTCAGATGCTGTATAATTATTTAACAGAATGCCATAGCACAGCATATTGAAACAATATATAAAGCAGTATAAAAACAAGGGAAAGAGATTTAGGATTTCAGAATAATTAAGTTATTTAAAAGATGGTGTTTTTGAACTACCCTAATGAATACAGTGCCTTTTGTTCCGGGTACAAATGGTAGAACCACTTTTGGTAGAAAACAAAATGGTCACAATAGTCAAAATCACATTTGGTAGAAAATTCATTTGGTAGAATAACATTTAGATTAAACTTAGGTGATAAAAGCACACATTCCCAAACCACGCAAGGAAGAAAAAATATACTGCAATGTCAAACTTCACTGCTACCTTAAACAAGGAATTGGTTGTCATTTTTACTTTGGAAACAAATAGGAAAGTATGCAATGCACAAATGATATGAGATTAAAACTTCATGAAGCTCGTGAGAGTGGTTGTTCAGACAGAAGGCTGCAGAAGGCTATTAGCTATTCTGAAAGTAAAGAATTCTTTCTTAACCTGTGTGAGCTGTTAAGCCTGATTTGCTAGGAATTGTTTGGTACAGATAAGCAGATGTACTTTACAGAAGACTGCAGGAAGGATGGCTTTGGAAAATCAAATGGGCCTTTTCTCATCACAATATTTGTCTGACTAGTTGGATTTGACAGTGATCCAGAAACTGGCGAGTTGCAGTGGAATGTGTTGATTGGAGCCACATAAGCTAAATTTAATTGTACCTCTGATAATGAAGAACATGGTGCATTTACGGGATTTGAATAAACACTCTAAAGAAACTGCCATAGCCCACTACAAATACAATGCCACAGAACTGAAAAGGGTACCATAACAAGGGGGGGGGCAGCAGTGAGACACTATTATTGCAACAAAAATCACATGACCTGGACTCGGGAATAATGACAATAATGAACTTTGGTGTAGCTAAGTTCCTTCAAGGAAACATTCCCAAACCACTGAATATGTCTTAATCTTATTACTGATAGAAGCAGCACACCACTTACTTCTCCTGAGACCAAAGGACAAGAATAGACCAGGAGATGTTAATTTCAGCAAGACAGGTTATTTATGCATTTATATATGCATTCACATATCTAGTTATTTAGCATGCATTGACCGGATAAGTGAGCTGCCCCAAGAACACTTTTCATTGACAACCTGGGTAAAGACATTATGGACAAAATGTATTATGGTATATAAACTGATTTTCAGTTCACCTTTATAGTTTTATGCATTTGCAGTGGAATAAATACAGACAGAAAGTCAAAGAGAAACTATAACAGTACATTAATTATATAAAGTAAGTCATAATACAAGGAAAACCTTAACTGTATATTGAAGAACTATAAAGGTAGCAGCTGTACAAAATTAATAACTGAGATCGAGGAACTCCCTTAAGAAAATGAAATTCAGGATGTTATGTTAATTTACGCTAGATTGTGTTTGTGCCAGTGGCCTACAGAGATTAAGGCCTAACTATAGTCCAGGTTCCCAAGTTTGATTAGCAGCTCAGTATTACGATGGTGTGGACTGGAGATAATGGACATGTCTATCTTGTGGGGTTAGTGGGGAGAATGCATGTTGGGCAGATCACTCTTAGAGCCCTAGTGGAGGCTAGGATACTGAGAAGTTGTCCAGACCATGGTGTGTGGGAAGTGGTGATAAGGCTTATCTCTATGTGCCCTGGCAGGCGTGACCTTGAGCTATACTGATAGTTCACTCAGCCTTATGACATATGTATGCCATCAGCATGAGAGAAGGGGAGCAGGGCTGAATAAAATCTGCCGCAAGCTGCAGTATGACGGGGCCTCACTTGGCGCATCCTGCCCCATGTTGCCAACAGATGCAGTTGGGAGCCTACATATGCAGAAGCTGTCCAGCAAAGGAAACTCTCCAAGTGCAGGTCACATAGGTGAGTGTGCCATGGCATGAGAATTATAGAGGATGGATCTGCAGAGAGAGATCCCAACAGAGGAGCCTGCAGTATGTAGCAAAGCAGGATGAAAAAATAAGCAAAAAATGTATATAGCCTGCCATAAGTGAGTAAATTTTTGACATAACACTTTCCTTAGAATAAGAGAAATACCAACTATATTTTATTCCTTACATGGGGGTATCATTTAGGCAGTATTCTTAGAGAACATGTTATATATGGAGAATATACATAAACGTTAATGTCTATGATTTTTCAAAAGATGCAAACAGTAGCTGTGGGTGTACTGTCTTTATAAACAGAGACACTTTTGAAACTGTTTCTTTAGGGTCTGTAAAGTAGACAGATACTATTTTGAAAGTTATGATACATTTAAAATTGTTTTGGTTACTTAAGCTAAGGCAAGACTTCAAATGTACTTATTTATACATCTCCTGCTGAAGGAGAGCCTATTCTAAGATGCAGAAACTGTCTTTCCTAGATGGCATTTTTAGGAACTTTAAATACCCAACTGCTTAAATAGTTCATCGGCATGAGTTGTCTTATAGTTTATTATTCTCACAAACAGCTGCAGCACATCATGTCAACATGCTAAGATACTGAAAAAGCCAAACAGTTGCAGAGCAAAGCTTAGTTCATAAAGCCAAGAGTGGATGCAGTATGAAACAAACCAAGCAACGGTGATACTGAACAAGTGTTTAATAAAACAAAGCTTTCAGGTCAAACAAACCCTTCATCAGTGTATAAAATACTAACACATACTAACCAGGTAATACATCAGCACAAGGCGTATTATCCATTGATATTCCTTCATCTCAAGCTTATTGTTAAGATCTCCCCCTCGTATATCCTTACATCACCCTTCACAACAGCAACAATTGTAGCAAGGAAAGGTACCTGATTTAGCTGCTGTTACCCCCTCCATTCTTGACACACATGTCTTTATAACATAGCTTCTGCTTTAGACTCTGACAGCTTCTATATGAGAAACTGGGTTTCATGCCACCTATGGGACATAATTCAGTTAGAGATGTTAATATACACCAGTTATTATTAATAATTCTTCTTACCTCACAAGTAGCTCTGTTGAAAGCTGTAACAAAATGTAGCTTACCTACATCTAAGGTGGTCTCCTTAGTTATAAAGGGTACTTCCATTGTGTTCATAGAGAAATAAGGTTTAGTACTATCATCCCTACAGCTCAAGACCTATTCAATTTCCATATCTAGGGACTCTGTATTATAGCCCCTGTCTATAAATTCATCTTTCAGTTCCTGCATTTGTTTCTTACATTCTTCTATAGAAGTACTAAGTCTACTAATTCTAACAAACTGAGCTTTTGTGACACTTCATGTGGTGCATGCATACTGTTTCTATGGAGAAATGTATTCCTATGTGTAGGCATTTTTATAAACAGTAGTTTGAATTTCAGTACCATCAAAAAAAATTCTCACATCCAAAAAGTTAATGCTATCTGAACATGTCATAGAAAAATTTAAAAATTCAGTGCTGTTGCTTAAATAGTTTAAAAACACATTTAGTTGATCCCTACTACCATGCCAAACAAAAAAAACAAATCATCCACATATCTTTTAAAGCAACTAATATTCTAAGAATATTGTTGTGGGCCATGATATATAAATTCAGTCTCCCATTTATCCAGTACTAGGTTGGCATATGTATTAGCAATGGGGGAACCCATTGCTATGCCAGATATTTGATGGTAACTTCTTTCATTGAAAACAAAATAATTATTATCTAGTACTAACTGGAGTAGTTCACATATAGTTTCACGGAATCTACCAGAGTATTGCCCATTTGTGACCAGCAGTTCCCTTATGGCATCAGTGCCATAACTATTAGGTATAACAGTAAAAAGTGACTGAATGTCAAGAGTCACCATTAGAAATGTATTTGTAGTACGAAGAGATTTATATGTGTTAAACCAACCAGACAAACTTCTCAAAAAATCAGCAGTATCCTGTATATAGCTTTTTACATATTAAAGTTACTTAGACAATACATTCTGTAAAGAAATTGAAATTGGCTCAGTGGCCCAACCCCTCCCAGATACAATTGGTCTCATGGGGGGGTTTCTAATCTTTTGTGGACCTTCGGTAGCCCATATAAAACAGGTAGTTTGGGATGTGCTACAGTAAAATATTGATAAAGCTCTATGCGAATGTCATTCATCAGCTTTAAGTCATATATCATTGTGTTAATAACACTCACAGACTTATAAACATCATTACTACTTACACATTTAAAAGTACTAGCATCAGCTAAAAATAAAGACATGCTGTTAAAATACATTTGCTTGTCCATAACAATAACAGCGCCGCCTTAATCAGCTTCTTTTATAACTATACTATCACCCTGTATCAGTATCTTTAAGGAAGTACATTCATCAATAGTTAAGTTGAACATCTTTCTAAAAGAACATTTGTTATATATTTCTCTAATCTGTCTTTCACAGATAGTATAAAAGGCAGCAACAACAGTGTGGCTGTTTGGTATAAAGACACTAGAGCATTTACATACATTATTATGCAATGTTTCTTGTTGTTTAAATATGAGTTTTAAGTCCAAATTACAAGCAAAAAGCTTCAAATTCATTAATATAGAACTTAAACCATCCACATCACAAGGAATGAATTTCAGTCCCTTATTTAACAATGTTAGATCCGATATTGTAAGCTCTGTCTTAGACAGATTGATAACAGAATTCATGTTAACAGTACCTTTTAAAGAAATTATTTTTGAAGTCTGAAATTGCTTTGACTTCTTCCTCTTTTCCTTTGTGTTGAACGGCCTCTGGAACATTCTCGTTTCTTCACCACGACCTGTTCTGGTAATTTTGGACGTACGACCATTTGTTCTGTTAAAAAAAATGCCTCAGTAGACGAAGAATTCCTTGTTGCTTGTGGGCGTGTCCCCATTACGAACAGTGATAACGTCGATGGTTGAACTGGCCGTCGGTCCATTTTGATGAAGCTCATTACCATCAGGCTGTGAATTACTCTGTTGCACAAGATTTAAAGGCATAGTGACATCCTCCAGTTCAGCCAGTTAATTAGATTGTCTATTTGGAACAATAGTGACATTCTTAGCAGTCTCAGGGTTATGTTTTATTTTCAGCCAGGCAAATCTGGCCGTTGCTATAATCATTGATGTCTCTATTCAGCTTATGCCTTTTAGCTTTCTTAAAGCTCTCATCCAATTTAGAGAACTTCTCAAGTAGTTTGTCATAATCAGATATATAAGAAATATTCTCTAGCTTATGTATTTCAGTATGTAAATCTGTTTCAATTTTAACAAAGAAGTCATTCATGAGTTTCATATATTCTAACCCAAGCTGTAAATTAATTTCCTGACACTTTTGTAGTAGAACAGGATATATATTGGCATAGGAAGGCATTTTCAGAACCCTTAAACCATGAGGTACTATGCTCAGCTCTAAATATGCCACAAAGCTGTAACGTTGCCACTGTAGTGCCTTAAACTTTCTTACCTTCTTCTCTAGAATAGCAAATTGATGTAAATAGTTACGTTTATCATCACTCTGTTGTAAAGTTTTATTTGAAGGAGGAACAGTTCTTTTAGTGCAGTCTAAAAGTGGATTAGAAGACAAAACCAGGATTTCTTGCAGTTTGTGACTCATTTGCAGGCTGTCCTATAGAATTAAAGCATCTCTGCATTTAGATATTAACACAATTCTCAAAAATCCAAACAGCTGCAGAACAAAGCTTAGTTCATAAAACCAAGACTGGATGCAGTATGAAACAAACCAAGCAATGCTGATACTGAACAAGTGTTTAATAAAACAAAGCTTTCAGGTCAAACTAACACATACTAACCATTTTTTTACATTATCAAAAATCACACAGTCATTAATTATTCAATTAAACAATCAGATGAAGGAATATCAATGGATAATACACCTTTGTGCTGATGTATTACCAGATTTAAACCAAACTGTTTCTTTAAAACCTGTACTAAGGTATAAACAAATGTGTTTGAAATAGAGTTCT
Organism: Protopterus annectens; assembly: GCF_019279795.1. NCBI lineage: Eukaryota > Metazoa > Chordata > Ceratodontiformes > Protopteridae > Protopterus > Protopterus annectens. The sequence goes on along the minus strand of NC_056727.1, from coordinate 970,655,516 downwards.
GTACTTCTGCAACTATTGTCTTTAACTAGGCTTGATTGTTTAATTGAATGATTAATGGCTGTGTGATTTTTGATAATATATAAAAATGGTTAGTATGTGTTAGTATTTTATACACTGATGAAGGGTTTGTTTGGCCTGAAACCTTTGTTTTATTAAACACTTGTTCAGTATCAGTGTTGCTTGTTGTTTTTATACTGCAACATGCTAAGATACCACAGGTTGTACAGACAGAGATAAGGTACAGATGCAACCATCTAAGGTTCCGGCACAGGAGAGGTCAAGGCTACCTAAACACAGGGCTATATTTACAGATATGACTGCACAGTCTTTGACTGGCCAGCAAAGAGTGGCCAGCATGCATGTTATATACCACACCAAATCCTAAATAATCTCTCTCTTTCAGCCAGGAAGGCTTTAGACAAAGCACTGTTCAGTGTCCCCATGTCGAACAAATGCTTATTCATTTCCAGGTACATTCTGGAGCCAGACAATCCTTTGGCAATCAAAATGTTGCAAGAGGAATTAGAGCAGCCACAACAAGCAGGAAATTGTAAGACAGTGGTCCTGATGCAACCAACAACACCACATCTCCTAGAATGCAAAAGGAATAATGCCTCCCTAGAACAAGCAAGCTGCAGTACTAGTCCATAAATTGTGTACAGGCTGGAAAGATAATTCATACAAACAGGGCTGTGCCTGCCAGCTGGACTTTGGTCCTTAGCTAATGTTACTTGTAGGACCAGCTTGAGATCCCCTTCTTCTACCTTAGATGCTTTTAAATGAGCAGTAAATTATCTCCAGGTCAGCAGCATAGCTAGCAACCTCACAATATATTTTATATTTGCTGTTATTATTATTAGCATTAGCATTAGGTAAAGTATTAACAAATGGGTTTGGGAGGGTGGCCTAATGGTTAAGGTGTTTGCCTTACAAACACAAGGCGCAGGGTTTGAGTCTCACAAGGGATAATTGGCTAGGCTTACAATGGCTCTCAAGGGCAGTTAGCATAGTTCTAATCTATGAACCTATTCACAAGTCAGTGACTGGTGAAGATAGTCGTGCACATAGTACTAGATTTCCTTTAGTTGACCAGAATACAAATTCACAAAAGTTGCTTGTTTATAGTTGGTTGATTTGTGGGTGTATTAGTCAGGGAGTGTAGCAGGGGTAAATACAGTTCCAATAGTTAAATATATATTAGAGTTAGGGCATAGACATAAACAGATGCAGCTGCCTCTCAGTGCCATTTCATGGGTTCTAAGTGGCCCACAAAAGTGCAGGACTATATTATTTCATTTTCCGAGTTTAAGGCTAATGAGGTACTGATTCAGGAAAGAAACCTGCCAAGTGCCACTTCAAGCTGCTGTCTAGGGGTGGGCATGGCTAGCAGGGTAGATCTGAATAATGTCTTCAAAGATGGGCATAGAGGTCTTACTGGACAAACATGTAAACATGAAACTCCTGAAGCAGAGGTAGGATGGGGAGGGTGGCTGGGATCTGAGGTAAACAGCATGGGGGTGACCCACTAGTCATAAATTACATTTATGGACCCACTAAAGACAATCCTCACTTTTCTTTATGTTATTTCATACCTCAGGAGACTTTGACATGGAAAATGCTTTTTTTACTAGGTGAAGATTTAAATTGCACATTAATCTAAAAGGTGGGAATATTTTTTCATCACTCCATCTATGAAAGCTAAGAGTAAGTTAGACTTTTGACCTGTGTTATTTCAGTGGACCCTGGACATTGTGGAGTCATGATTGTATTTTCCACCCATACCTCTTATCAAAGTCTTGTATCAGCTGGAGTTTCATTAAGATAATTCAAATCTTACTCAGCAATGAGGACAGCATACCTGGTCTTACTATATAAATGCCTAGAAGCATAGGCAGCTGCAAGTATTAAGCAGAAATTAACCTGTCTGTATTAATGTCCCTTGTATATTGGTGAGAATATGAGTTAGACCTAAATGCCTTCTGCATACTTGTGAGTAGTAAGCAGAGGATGAAGAGTAAGACTATGAGGGGGAACCTTGAAATGTTTTCTTTTTCTTTCCCTGGATTTTGCTTCCCCTCCTATGTCATATTTCTTTTCCTGTTCTCTGAGGAAGTCATTGTTGACTATAGGTTCATTCACCTTAGGGCCCGCCACCACCACCACCTTTGGAAAGATCTCAGCTCTATCCCTTACTGAACAGTAGCCCACGTATGTTCAGGCAGTTACTGAATTCAGATCAGCTGGGTCATAGTCAGAGTTTTATCTCTGTACAGTACTGGAGCAGCTGACTTTAAGCAGGAAAATTAGAGGAATTTCACCAATATATTTCAGAGAACAAATTTAATGTTAAGGGACTCAGTTTGCTGTATAGAAGACCTAATTATGAATTGAAGCATATGTTGTATGTGAAGGCATCTCTAATTTGTTTTGTTGGTCCAGACATGCAAAGCAGCTAAGGTAATAATCCATGAGAGTAGATTGTAATAAATGTCAAAGTACACTGTGTTCCCTTATAGTTATAATATATTGTATAAGTATCGTTGTTCTCTATATGGATCCTACAGTTTGACTCTGAACCCTTCCACCCCCCAGAAGTTTGCAAGATCAGCAAATCTTCCAGTATTATAGGTAAAACAAATGTCTGGAGAAAAAAAAGAAAAAACATGTCAGTTTACCATGAAGGAGATTGTCAAAACAATGGAAGATATGCCAAGTGGCAGGGTTCTGGGAAAGGAAGATTTATCAGTTGACTGCCTAAGGTAGCTTGGAGTGGGCAGTACTGAGGCCATTTAGGTCCATGGCCTGTAAATGAGAAATACCACTGTTAATACAGATTTCTCTAACAACAGTTTTAATGATATCAAAAAAAGATCAGACCAAACCCCCAGACTTGACACAGAGCTCCATTGCTGCAAATGTAGGTCAAGATTTATGCCAAAATGATAATGATTGAACTTTATCAGGTTGCTGGTATCTGAGCAGGACTGATCTAGTGACGACCATGTCAAAATTGTAATCAATTATATTCATGCTTCTCAGTCAACATTCACAATCTTTACTGATTTTCAGTTGCTCGATGGTATTTTCTGCGGATTGACCTGTGGAGTACTGGTGTTTTACTAAATACCAGACGTAGTGATCAGAACCGCACTGGATTTATACAACAGAAGAGCATGGATATCTTAGTTTATGGATGTCTTTCAGGCAGCTTTTCTCTAAGATAACAAACCAGACAGACTTTCCTTTGTTCCAATCCTTATTCATTGTTGGGAAAGACTCACTGACAATGCAGGTGAACTAACTGTTCAAAGAGGCTGAAAAAGTACTTTTGTCTGCAGATGATGGCTTGGTGTCAGCAGTAATCCACTGGCAGATGCCCCCACTACCAAAGTATTGTTTATTGACTTCGGACAGGCCACTGGCTTGGAAATTAACTTGAGCAATACTCCCATGTTCCAAACTACACTGCAAGTTAAAAGCTGCAATACTTTCCAGATAATTTTTTTCTGTAGCCATAAAAGAAGGGGGATTGGCATAATGGTTAAGGTCTTTACCTCACAAGTCAAAGTACTAGGTTTGATTCTGACCTCTGATTATTAACTAAGCTTGTAATATTCTGCAGACTAGTAGCCTTGTATTTAGTTATGAAATGTAAGACTGTGAGATTCTGTGTACCATGATAGTAGAAGATGGATAACAGAGCATCCATCAGATTTACAGTGGATACAGTAGATTGGTTTCACTTGTAATACAGTTAGATATTAATTAAAATTAACCTACCTTATTTTATTTCAGGAATAATAGTAATATGATTTGTTATGGACTTCAGCATCATATTTTGATATGCAGTTATAAGGCTGTTCCAGTTTAGAAACATATGAGGATGAAAGATTTGTGAACATATTGCAGGAATATAACAGATTAGTAGTAAGTATGTACAGGCTGTGAAGACTGGAGCATGCTCTGTATGAAATAGCTTTGTCCCATGTATTATGCCTAGTCTTTGATTTGTTCAGTTTGATATACTGGCAAGTCTGAGATCTCAGTCAGTGCTGGCACATGACAGTTTAATACAGTAATTGTCTTTTGATGAGCTTTGGAAGCTGGAATTTTTATCATGTGATATGATACCAGGTATAAATAGAATGGGTTTTGTTTTAGAAAAGTTTAGACAGTGGCTGTATTTTTCAGTCCATGCCACAATGTGAATGACACTACTGTGTAAGTCAGTGAAGACATCTTGAATGGATCCTACCAAAAATGGAACAATAAAATCATGCATGCAGTGAATTAGTTTGGTTGGCACACTGCTTAAAAAGAGCAAAAATCAAATAAAATATAACACATATCTGAAGACAGAGCCCTATAGGGCTCATATATTTGTGTTTTCTCAGATGTACAAAATATGAGTATTCTGAGAGTTAGTGGGAAATCTACTGATTATACGTGTCAACTGTCCAAATTTTTGCAGAATGTTCAGATTTTTGCCTAATATTTTTGGTCTGTTTATCATAAAATGTGTCGTTTTATATAAATCACTAAATAATGGCAAGCTTTTGACTTTCAAACCTCATATCCTTCAGAAAATATATGCTAAAACAAATCCTGATATTTTATCAGCTTTCTAAGTTTATAAGAGGAATATTTCAAATCTGTCCCTATTTTTGGGCTGTTGTCTGCCCATTATTTTAGGCTTTGTCCAGATTCATTGAACTGTTCACCATAGATGTTCGGCACTTTTGCTTGCTGGATTACATAGCTGCTACTGTGGCTTTTCCCCCCTCACTGTAGGTCCTGCTCTGGGGTGAGCAGGATTAGTAATTAGTTTCAGTTAGAGCTCTGAGTTTTAACTCTCATGCCAGAAAATAATGCACAGAAAATAAAGATCAGGAGGATAACCGTCACTGCAGTGGGCGTGTTTCTGGATCCCAGGGATTGTCTTTATCTGCATTATTGTATGCAAGGATTTTTTTGTATAATTCAAACTTCTGTAACTTGTCACTGTATCGGTGTAAAAATGTTCTATCTTCTCTTATTTGCATGCGGCTTTTCTTTCCAGACCTCTAGTGAAAAGGAGATGCTCATAAGGTCAGTCAAACCATCCTAGTTAACAAACTGGAAATAACTAACTAAATACATACAATATAAAATATTTACACTCTAGATATATCTATCTATCTGTATAAATATACACATACATATGTGTATGTGTGTGTGTGTGTGTGTGTGTGTGTGTGTGTGTGCATATATATACATATATATATATATATATATATATATATACACACACACATACATACATACATATATATATATATTTATATATATATATATATATATATATATATATATATATATATATCTATTGTGTATGTATGTATATATATATATATATATATATATATATATATATATGTATATGTGTATATATATATATATATATATATATATATATATATATATATATATATATATATATATATATATATATATATATGTGTGTGTATATATATATATATCACAAGTCATAAGTGGTACACATACCCACTATTGTGGTAGCTGAAACCGGTCTTCTGATTTGTTTCTGTCTTCACCAGCACTGAATAGCTCTCTTTTCAAGTTTGTTCGATGCCTATTTGAAACCTGCTGGTTTAAAATGTAGCCATTTAGTATAATGATGTCAT
>NC_056727.1:970612332-970644832 GCF_019279795.1 Protopterus annectens | reverse complement strand
GTTAGTCTGAAAGATACAAATTAAACAAGTAAGGGTCTAGGACAGAGCCCTGTCGTACACCCAGACTGTTACCAAGAATTTCACCTGTCCAGTTGCTGTATGATACTTGCCATGTCCTGTTTGTAAACCATGCAGCTATCCATCTTAACAAAAGTGCATCAATACCTAGTCACTCTAATTTATTGATCAGTGTTTTGTGTATGACCCTCAAAGAAAACTCAAAGGCAAGGTTCATCCAAAAGTTTATCCAAGAAATACAAGCAAGCTTATACAGAATCACGGTTAGCAGTTTCGTCCAAACCAAATGCAAGAACTTCATCAGACAGTTACATAACATAAGAAGCCAGTATAAATCATTCAAAAAGCAATGAAATCACTTCCCATATTAGTAGTTTAAAAACATATACTCCCCACTAGTAATTCATATACTTCACTTTAAATAAATGAATACAGATAATCAAATATTTAAATATGTAAAATCAACAATACATAACAATTCACACATATTTAAGATATATTTACACATACAAATAAAATATGTAAATCATAAAATTAATATTAATATAATAATATCATCTTTCCAAAGCTTTTAAGCGTAATATACATTTCAAAGAACACTGGTCATTAAGGCCAGGACTAGTAAATGCATTAACTTTGAGCTGACAATAAAGCTGTCTTTCCTCTAAACGAAGGGGCCATGGGCCCCCCTGATATTCTTAATGACACTATCAATTATCAAATAGTTAAAGAAGTGCCTAGGGTTTTCTGAGACATGCTTAGCCGAAGCATTCATGATGTTAACTTTCCCATTATACAACGACCCCCATTAATATTCCAAAATGTGCACGCTGATTGGTCAGTGTGCACGTTGTAAATCAGAATGGAAAAAGGTCCGGTCGCCCGGACTTTTTCCATTAGTATAACTCTTTTTTTTTTACAGCAATGGAGAATGCAAGATCTCCGTTGCTTTTTACAACCTATCTCGCTATGTTAAATGAGTTTAACATAGCGAGACAGCTTTAAAAGAAGCAATGGTTGCTTTTTTTAAAGCTGTCTCGCTATGTTAAACCCATTTAATATAGAGAGACACTTTAAAAAGCAACGGAGATCTTGCTTTCTCCGTTGCTTTTTTCAAAACTGTCTTGCTATGTTAAATGGGTGTAACATAGCGAGACAGCCTTAAGAAAAGCAACGGAGATTCTCTGTTGCTTTTTTTAAAGCTGTCTTGCTTTGTTAAACTTGTTTAACATAGCGAGACAGGTTGTAAAAAGCAACGGAGATCTTGCTTTCTCCGTTGCTTTTGCCCACAGCTCTGATGTACTCTGTAAGTATACGCATGCACAGTACATCAGAACTACCACAGAATACTATGCGGAAGGGCAGCAAGGAGGCATTATACAATGCCATTATTTAAGAAAAGTAATTTTTTTTCTTAAATAATGTCATTGTATAATAGCAATAACCCACTTCTGGGTGTGGGTAATGCTGGATTTGCCCATAGTTGTCTTTGTTTGGCCACTCGAGCTTCACCCTCGTGACCAAACCACACCAACTGTGGGTAAATTCAGCATTACCCACACCCAGGCATGGGTTATTGCTATAATATTATATTGGTGTTCGTATACTCTCAACTTGAAATGCCTCTCAGTTTTACCAATATAAAACCATGGGCAACATTGGCATAGAGCAATGTACACAATACCACAGCTTTCACAATTATATTTACCACAAATCATATACTTCACATTATTAATGGTAAATGAATTAGCGACCTTCATGAATTTGCAAAAGTTGCATCTACCACATTTAGTCACCCCCACTTTAAAGGGATACTCTTTGGTGTTATTGTCCAAAATGTTCTTTAAATTATTCCCTCTTTTAAAAATCAAACCAGAGTTTACACTAATTTTATGCTGGATAGAAGGGTCATCTAATAAAATTCTCCAACTTTTCAATAAAATTTCATGTAGAGGCCCAGTGTCCATAGAAAAGGTTGTAATGAATTTAAAAGAATGGGCATTAGCATTATCATCCGGTTCCCCAACTGTAGTACTTACGTGGGCATTTACTGCTATCTCATCAGGAGGTGGTTCTATGACTACATCAATGGTATTATTCAGTAAGGGTTTAAACCAGCCACTGTCCCTTTTCCTGTGAACCTTATCAATAATGTGCTCAACAAGTGCAAGAGGGTAACATCTCCTAAGAAACATATTTTTTATTTTGTCACATTCAGACAAAAACTCAGAGTCCAATGTGGTCATTCTAGCAGCTCTTACTAGTTGACCTTTAATAACCGCTTTTTTCTGATGAAATGGGTGAGAGCTGTTAAAGTGTAATAATGTGCCAGAGTACGTGGGCTTACGAAAAATCTTAGCTACATATCTCCCATTAATAATATCCTTTGATAATTCCACATCCAAGTAGGAGATAGTATCAACCCAAAATTCAAATGTAAATTTAAGGAATGATGTGAAGTCAGAAATAGTATCGACAAAGTTAACTGCATCTGTTAAGTCACCTTGAAAAATTAAAAAAATATCATCCAAGAATCTACTGTACCAGTAAACTCTGGCTTTATATGTGGGTTCTTAAATAAGAATTCAAATTCCCAGTATGCCATAACACAATTTACAAAGCTATCCCCACAGGGGGAGCCCATAGCAACACCTGTTTGCTGTAAAAAATATTCACCATTGAAAATCCGCATGTTATTAGGTAAGACAATTTCCATCAGGTATTCGATATTTTGTGTTCTTGTGTATGACCCTGTCAAATGCTGACGTTAAATCTATATAAAGTACATCACAGCACAATTTTTCATTTATAGCTGTTGTTATATTGTTATAGAACATCATGTTATAGGTGGTAATAGATCTATTTTCAACATATGCATGCTAATATCTTGTTTCAAGTCCCAACCTATCCATTTCTGGCAATACCATATCCAATATTACCTTCTCCATTATTTTTCCACAACATGAAAATATACTTAAGAGTCTATATGATTCTGGGGTTGTTCTACTCTTTCCCTTAAAGACAGGTTTAAAAAGTGCACGTCTCCAATCTTGAGGACTCCCCCATATTTAAATGACCTAGTGAATAATAGATAGAATGGTACTGTAAGTTTTTGCTGAAATGTTCTCAGGTCATTATTATTAATTCTGTCTCCTCCCTGTACTTTGTTTGGATCCGGTTTGCACAGTTCTTTTTCAGTTTTAATCTAATTTGATTCCAGCATCTGAGGTTAATATCATTAGGACAACTTATCCCCCTTTGTGGAGCCAAACTGTTTTGCATAAGATTTTGTAAACATATCTATAATCTGTTGTGTCTGAGGACAAATTTTATAATCTGCACACAGTGTATCAATTTGTATGTCTTTACTCCTTCCACATCTTATGTATCTATAAAAAGGTTTCCTGTTATGCTCAATATCATTATATAACTTTTGTTCAAAATTTTCTTGATCTTGTATCACACTATGTTTAATTTGAGGTCTATATTATGTGATCAAAGAATCTCTTCTCTGAACACATAATAAGAAACACATATGCAGTGAGCGCTGTAAACAGCAAATGGCCACGTCCTTGAATTTTTTCCTCTGGAAAAAATTCAGTTGGCCATTATCGGGAATCGCCCTTTTCTTCAATGTAGAACAATCTCGGAGTTGGTGTATTTAGTTAGGGGAGGTGTAGGGGTGAATTCCCCCAGTTAATTAGTGTTTTAAAGTTTGTTTTTTTTATTTTATGGCCACGTGAATTTTTCCCTGAGGAAAAACTTTGAGGACGTGACCATTCGTGGTTTACAGTGTTCGCTGTATATGTGTTGATTATTATGTGTTTGACAAAGAGAGTCTTCAATCACATAATATGGACCCCTTAATTTGTTTGTCTAGCTTGTTTATTTCAGTTTTCAAAGTTGTAATTTTACCTGGCTTCCATTTCTAATATTTTTTGTCACTCCCCTTTATCAGGTACCTTGCTCTTGTAGAACTATATCTGACATTGTATGCCTAGATCCTGATAAACATTTTTTTTTTAATTTTATGCACTCAAACAATTTCTCTTTTGAAACTTTCCACATTTTATCTGCAATTTTTTTCTGCTGAACACATCACTCCAGTTAGTTTTACATAGTAACTGTTTTGTTTCCATATAATCTATAATTAATCTTCTGCGCATTGGTTTATATTTAAGTTTGGCAGAATTATCTAGCAACAAATTTACCTTTATAACCCCATGACCACTGCACAGCAATGGTGGTAAAACTTGATTTGAAGTAACAGTAATTTCTTTAGGAACACTAACAATGTCTAGTATGTTCCATTCCTTGGGACTTTTTTTTTTTTACAATCTTAAGCAATTGGTGTTCCTGAATATATGCTGTGAATAATTTCCATACTAATGTTGCTGAATAAATATTATTTCAGTTTGTTTCTGGTAAATTTAAGTCCCCATCTAATGTTATTCTTCCCTCCTGTGTTTCATGCAAGAAATGTCCTCTAGGTCATCTGCACTTGATGTTGGTGGTCTAAACACTGCAAAATTGTTATATGCTCCAGGGTTGTCTTTATTGTCACAGATACACAGTCTATAGTATTGGTGTTATCAGTGAACATATAATAATCGGGTCTATATTAGAACACTGAACATTCGAAATGTCAAGTGTTCTAATATCGACCCATTTTCAGTGAACGCTGAAAATATCGAAGATACAGAAAACCAAATTTTTTCCTAGGGAAAGAATTTGGTTGTCCGTTTCTGTTGCTTCGGTATTTTCAGCGCTCTGGTGGAAGGTTACGGGTCGGGTTCAGGTAAGTGTGCAATTGTGTGGACATGAGGGTTAAGGCAGGGTAGGTGAGTAAGGGTTAGGGCGCGGATGAGGTGACTGTGCGATAGTGACGGACCTTAGGGTTAGGGTTTGGGTTAAGGTAAGTGGATAGTTAGTGATGTATGTATAGTTTAGTGTAGGGTTAGATGTAAGAGTTTAGGTGTATGTGTGTGGATTGCAGTTTGTTTGGTGTGCTTGTGTTGTTTGTATGTGTTTTGGAACAGCAATTTTTTTCCCTAGGAAAAAATTTGCTGTTCTGAATGTTCGATGTTTTGTATTTTCGATTGCTAGGGTTCGATATTAGAGCACTCAACATTTTGAATGTTCGGTGTTCTAATATAGACCCTAATAATCACAGGTCTCATGGTCTCATAACTATCTTTAATCCCTATCATAACACCTCCACCTGATTTTTTGTTAAAATGTCTGTTACAGTAGAAACATTTATACCCTGACAGAACTGTTTTTCAGTTATTGTTCTTTGACCATGTTTCACAAACAATAACAACAACATCAATCTTGTGGGAACATAGCAAATTTTCCAGTAGCAAACTTTATTATTAATACTCCTAGCATTAACCACCATCAGAGATGCATCAAATGTTGCTATCAGTGAACTGTTAAATTTTCGACCTGGCAAAAATCCTGCCTAATGTTTGTCAAATATTGCAAAATATCTGCTGCAAAAATTTTCTTCCGATTTCTTGACAAATACACACCATCCCATCTGAACACGTGTGCCCAAAACTAGGTTTGGATGCTCTACACATTTCCATGTTTTAAAACAGGACATTTTTTCCACGTAGATATTTACCCCAAAAAATCTTTAATTCACAGAGACCTGACTGTCCTTTCCATACGTGATTTGTAAAAAAATGTGTCCTAATACCAGTACAAGCTATACAATCTAAGAGGCCTGTAAGTCCCCTTCTAACAGTCAGAGAGTCCTTGTGAATGAGATTATTTGTACTGACAGGAATAAAAACAGATCCATACTTCCTTACATTAAGGCATTCCAAGGCTTGTCTCACATCTTCTATTTTTGCTCCTGGCAAGCGTAACACTATTTGATGTTCATTATCTGCTCTGCAAATGTAAGTATCAGTTCCACTAATAATTGAATCTCCAATTACAAGAATATATTTTCTGACCAGATCTGAAGAATGTTCAACTACTAATACAGTGATATCTGCTCTATCAGTTGTTACAAAGGAATGATCTTCATCACCATTAGTCTTATTAATCCCATTGTTTTTATTGCGTATTAAATTTGCAAGCATACAGTTCTCATCCAGCTGGCTTTGTACATCCACAGTTTGAGCCATGTAGTCAACGTTGTCTTTCTCTTCTTTTTATATATATATATGTATGCAGGGTACAAAATATTACTGCATGCTAATGGATGCTGTTTGGCATGAACCTAAATTTGGCTTTATTTAGTTGAATTCCTGTGGTAATCTGTATGTGTGTTTTACTTCCATTTTAATATGCTTCGATATTCATGCAGTGGTTTACGTCTGTGTACTGTTTCTTCAGAATTACCTCATAGGTCAAATAATGTCTGGAAAATTCTTTCTACTGCTTTTGTATATATTTGTAAATTGCCTTCAAGTTAGAGAGGTTGATTTCTACTGCTATGCTAATTGTTTTTCTAACACTAATCACGAGACACATAACTCTCCTAAACAGTGTGCCACTCAACCAAAGGCCCTAAGTCAAAACAGCATGCCCAACACACTAGTCATAGGTGACTTGATAGTGAGGCACACTGATGTCCCACTCACTAGACTGAATAAGGAGAAAGTAACAGTCAGCTGCCTGTCAGGTGCCAGGATACACCACATAACGCACGTACTCAGGTCCCTCAACAATAGATACAAATATGACTTTGTCATTGTACATTGGGTGTGAATGACCTGAGACATACCTCCCTGAACTACATGAAAAGAGACACGGAGAAGCACTCGGATTATATAGCTCAGGTGGGTATGACCCTAGCCTTGAGCAGCATCCTACCATCACCCAGAATTATACCACAGTACAAGCAGAAAATTATTAATTTCAACAATTGGCTAAGTTTCTGGTGTCATTCTAAGGGGATCTAGTATCTGTCTGCCTGGGATGACATGATTGACAGACTTCAATGCTTTGCCAGAGATGGCCTGCACCTGTCACCCCTGGGGTTCCGGATACTGGGCAAGGCTTTTGCCACCCCTATAGTGCCTTTTTTAGGTGGTGTTCCAAAGACCAAATTACCACCATAACAGCTACAAACAAATGCAATCTGAGGGTCATGCTGCTCAACGATAGAAGTTTAAATCTCAAAATACACTCACTCGAATCACTCTTTAAAATGGAGAACATCGACATTTGTGCCATAACAGAGACCTGGTTCAAGGCAGCTGAAAGCACCCTTGTACTACCAGGCTATAACTCAATCCACACCTTTTGGCCCCAGAACTTGGACTGAAGCTCCAAAGATGGTAGTGTTTCCATATTCATAAAGGATGCGCACACCTTCAGACAAGTAGCCCAACATAACTCATCTGAGATACTTCAGGTGTAGCTAACATTGGGTAAGACAGTGATTCAGGACATAGCCTGCTATAGGTCCCCAACCATGTCCCAAGCCTCACACTCCACGTTCCTAAGCACCCTGGAGAATATTAGGGTCCAACTAACACAGTCATACTGAGTGACTTCAACTACCCCTCCATTAACTGGGAAACTACTCATGCACCAATACACTTGCCCAATGTTTCCTGGAATTTATTGATTCCAATGCACTGGACCAGCTCATTCTGATCCCCACTAGAGGTAGCAACATCCTTGACCTGGTTATTACTAACATGGGCGACTGTTGCTTTATTGCAATAGTCCAATAGTCATCTTCTCCCTGGTTAGATCTGACTACACACTAATCACCTTGGAAATCCACATCCATCCCACCCCCCTGGAAAAGTAACCACCATAAAAAACTTCTCCAAAGCTAACTTTGGGCTCCTAAAACAGAGGTGGCTAATTTTGTGGCACCCATGCAAATGGAGATCAGTTGCATGACCGCCGAATCATACACCAATGCACCGTACGAACACGTACACAAATGCATGGCTCTCACCATACTTAACAGAACCAAAAGACTCTCCTCCAAAAAAAGGAAGCCAATCTGCTAGTCCCCTGCCATAAACAAACTCTACAACAGAAAGAGGAAACTGATGTGGAATAAGGTGAAGTCCCAAGACTGGAAAAATTCCCTTATCAGTGTCAAGAAAAAGTTTAGATCCCTTATTAAATCCTCCAAAGCTAGCTATAAAAACAGAATTGCAGCAGATAGTATAGAAAACCACAAGGCCTTCTATAATTATGTAAAGAATCTCCATGGCAATACCCATATTTGCTCTGAGCTACTGCACAATAGTACCTCCTATACCGAGCCAACAGATATTTCCAATATACTGGCTAACAGATTCAGTGCAAACTTTACCCCTCTCTCCCCCCCAAAATGACCAGTCACAATACCAGTAGAGTGCCAGGCATGCAGTATTACTGCTGCACAGGTTAAAACAGCACTGTCCAAGGCCAAGAATACAGCTTCTATGGGACCTGACAATATCCCTGGCTGTGTTCTACATGAACTACAACGTGAACTGGCACCTCACCTGTGTGCCCTGTTAAATCACACCCTCACCTCAGGCTTTGTCCCTACCGAATGGCACACTGCTACAGTCATCCCTCTCCACAAAGGAGGAGTGACTACAGACCCTGGGAACTATCGCCCCATTAGTCTGATGAGTCTGATATGCAAAGCTATGGAACGCATCATGGACCTAATAAACAAGGATATAGGGAATCTCTAAACTCTGGTCCCACACAATTTGGTTTTGTGAAGGGTAGAACATGTCTGCTCAACTTGGTTGACTTCTTTGAGTCAGTCACTAGAGCTGTGGATGAAGGCAAGGTGGTTCATACAGCCTACCTTGTTCTGGTCAAAGCCTTTGATACCATTCGCCACTCTGGAATCATAGAAAAACTCACTAAGCTAGGCATCAACCCCTACATCACTAGGTGGGTTGCAAACTGGCTCACAGGTAGAACCCACAGTGTGAAAGTAGCTGATGCCAAGTCAGACTGCCGGCCAGTCATGAGTGGAGTCCCACAGGGTTTGGTCCTAAGTCCTCTCCTGTTTGGTATCTACTTCTCTGAAGTCCAGGCTAACATGAAGGGACTCTGGCTGACAAAGTTCACAGACGATTGCAAGTTCAGAGCTATTATTAACTCCCTGAGTGATGTTGATATCCTACAGAAAGGCCTCACTGAGACCCATGACTGGTGTCAGAACCATGACCTTAAGCTCAATGCCAAAAAATGCGTTGTCATCTCCTTTGGAAAAAACCCGGTTCCCATGAATTACCACATTGATGGTAGTCCACTGAACACAGAAGGCATTATAAGAGATCTGGGAACACAGGTCGACAGCAACCTCTCTTTTGACCACCATAGTGCCACTGTGGTCAGAAAGTCCTTCTATGTGGCACATCTCATTACTAAGGGTTTTGCATCCAGGAAGAAAGAGGTCATTGTCTCCCTCTGTCTTCCTCATTAGGCCAATCATTGAGTACAATGCTGCATTTGGCATGTACCTCACTAAACACCTGCAACAACTGGAGAGGCTGCAAAAGTACCTCACAAAGAGGATTCAAGGCCTTAAACATCTCTCATATCACCTACTTAGAAGTGATCTCTGCTTGACTTACAAAGCCATGTCTGACTCAGCTCTGTTAACAATTCTACATCTAAAGAAATCCCAATCCCTCTGCACCACACACTCCAGAGACATCAACCTTATTACCACAATTAACAGAACATGCTGGAGGGACAGGTTCATAACCCAGAGACTGCCCATGCTATGGAATAGACTTCCCATACATGTCAAGCAGAGCACCTCACTGGCTCTCTTCAAGAGAAATCTTGATGAGTGGATGGGAAATAGAAAATTCATCCCAGGGATCACTCCAGTGACTTTACTTGACAGAGGCACTGGGAACTAAGGTTGGGTGGCACGATGTCAGGGTAATCCTATGGTCTAGGCTTGTAAAGGTCCCAGGGCCATTAGCCTAGTACACACCTATGAACCTATTAACTTATATATATATATATATATATATATATATATATATATATATATATATATATATATATTGAGAGAGAGAGAGTGAGAGAAAGAGATATATGTGAGTAGTGTGCGACATCGAATACACCCAGTGTCGACATGCAAAATATCGACCAACTTTGATATGCAACTACACATGCACTGAAAAACAGCCTCGCACATGCTTTAGGGGGTAAGCCCCCTCTGCCCCAGACACCCCCTCCCAATTATATATACTAACTTTGAGATTGCACAAATACAGGGTTAGAGCATATATGGGAATTGTGCAATTTCAGACACCTGTCAACTAAGTGCTTAGTCAATTATAAATGGTTAGTAATGCCTTTTACTTCTACCTGGATAACCGACAGGACAAGTTCCGCACCAGGAGAGGTAGAAGGGATTTTTGTTTAATAGCTAAAGTTTACTGTCAACTGCAAATACAGCATTTCCATTAAACAAAATTATAAGGCAACAAACAAACAATATACATTTTTTCTCTAACTGCTAAATTCAAACCAAAGGTTAACACACATAATGTATCACATTTAGTTTTTTTATTATTTTATCTTCAACACAAAACCATTGCTACTAAGTATTGGATACTTCCAAATATACTTCCATTGTGGCATGACCTATGTTCGCTATTAATTATTTATAATGTACTACAGTAAATCATAACCCTTTACTCAATGATCCTATAACTTCCTAATGATACACACAAGACTCCTGCATAGTCAAAATCAGAACAGCCCATTGTGATATTAAGGGCCATACCATTCTTAAATTGCTAATATCCCTAGTCCACAACATCAAGAGTTAACAGTAGTTAAATGTTTTGATAACTTCTCAGTGACACCCATAATAAGAGGCACATTTCAATCATAACTACTAATGCATCCATTGGAAGTGGTAGATCTGGGGCTGCACTGATTCTGCTGAGTGATGAATTAACAAACTCCATTAGAAATCCTACCCTGCTGCTGCAGCAGGTTTCACAACAAACAGGGAGTTTAACTGGCTTTAATAATAATTGTCACAATAATAAGACTGGACCACTGGTCTGTTGATTTTGATGATGGCCATTCTCAAAATGCTGATTTTGAAATTACTCTGGCACAGAAACCAGCAACAGAGAATGGTAACCATAACAACTATAACTCTGAACTGTTTCCAGTCACATTGATGGCTTGGAACCGACAACACAGCAGGGTGGGCATTCCCTACAAGATTGGTTGAATCGAACAACAGTAATTTCCACGGCGAGCGTACACCCGACAGCTTACAATGGATCTTCATTTATTTCAAGCCAAATGTCAAAATATTGTAAACAACAACTTGAAAACAATTATTTCAAAGAGTGTATTCGCGGTAGTTATGTACCGAAGAGGCTTAGATATTGGAAGTATCCTACTGGACTAACAGGGGGTTACACAATGATTTGTTACAGTTATTTAATAGATATGGTTGTGAATTAATGGAACTCCTTGTTAAACATAATTTAATGAAGATGGACATTTACTTAAAAGGCATTTCTATATTGGATAAAGAGTTAACTTCTGATTTAATGTTTGAGGTTAAAAAATTTGATTATTTTGGCATTTTTGGTAAGGTTGACACGATTATGCATGACATTAAGAATAAGAAGGAGAAAAAGTTGATTGGGTACGAAATAGCCTATGAAAAAGGCAAAGCTTATCCCCTTCCTCCTTTTATTAGTGGAAATAAGTTCACAGATAATGATGGTCTTCATACCCAAGAGGTAGTCGTTGGTCAATGCTCTCCAGAGGTTGAATCACAGGCTGAAGTACACGCTTTAGAAGTCCCCCCCCAAGGAGGTCAGAATGGTTACAGAACAAGTTACTAGCAACACCTCATTAGACACCTCAATTTTTGGTGTGGGAGGAGAAATGTTGGAACCGATACCATCCAAGAGGAAGAGGAAGGAACAGTGAGAGTCTATACAGAAAATAGACAATCCTAAGGTAATTTATAACAACAAATGTGATTTCAAACTTTATAATTACAGTGAAATTGATGTTAATCACAAATGGGCCAACCTATTTGAGAAGGGCATTACATTCATCCCTACTAGAAGGGCACATATTGATGATGTACTTATAGACGTTAGATTATTTACCTGTTAACTGAACCTCACCCTTTATTTTTCTCAGGATGGGTTTAGACAATCAGGTGACATTTATTTATTCTATTACTTGCAAAAGACCAAGTACTTTCAGTCCCCCATTGCACCTCATTATTTCCTTATTTGAGAAAAGTTGTGCAAATGATATCAGGGAACTTCTGTGAAATAAAAAATGTGGCTCTCAGTCAAATTTGGAACCAGATGAAATGCTATTGCTGAAAGATATCTTTAGAAATAAAAAAATCAGGTTCATGAAACCTAATAAAGGTGGGGGTTTAGTGGTTATGAAATCTAATGTTTATATAAATAAAATGTTGGAGTTGTTGTGTAGTGATACCTATGAAGAGGTCTCCATTAACCAGAGAAATGTAACATATCAAAGTATTGATTTTATGTGGATGACCTATTTACCCAGGGGATTATCACTCAGACAGAATTTGATTATTTAAAAACTACCCATCCAAGAACACCTACAATGGCATCCTGAAGATGCATAAGAGTCTGATAGATCCTCTTTTACATCCCATTGTCGATGCCAAGTCTTGTAAAACTTTTACAATAGCTAAAGTCATAGATTTTCAACTAAAAGAGGTAGCTGTTGGCATCTCACATTTTATTAAGGATTCACAGGACCTACTTAAAAGAATCTCCAAACATCTTTATAATAATGATTTGATTTTGGTCACCATAGATGTTAAAGATCTATTCATGGTTATCCCTCACACTATTGGGTTAGTATGGCTTTATACTTTTTTATGTACACACAACAAGCTCAGCCATACCAGAATCAAATTGGTCAGTGAGTTAAGGGAAACCGTTTTACAGAATATTTATTTATTTTTTTTGAAGCTCAATTATTTAGACAGATAAGTAGGGTTGCCATGGGGGCAAGTTGAGTTCCAGTATTTGTTAACATAGTGATGGCCCAATAGGAGGAATATTTCATTTTTGCATAATGCTATGCCAAATATTGTTCATTTTATGGCCAAAACCTAGATGATATCATTAATTTTTGGAATGGCTCTCCCAAAGTATTGCTGGAATTTTTTGACTTCTTGAACCAATCTACTGCATTTTTTAAATTTATCATGAATAGTTCCATGGAGTAAATTGATTATCTGGACATTACTATATCTAAAAATATAAATATAAATTGGTTCAAATCCAACATTTACTGTAACCCACTTTATTCCAACTCATTATTACATTTTTTATGTTGGCATCCCAGACATCAAAAAAAGAGCCCTGGTCAAAGGGAAGTTAGTCAGATTATCAAGAATGATATCAAGGGAGGCAGTAGGTTTTGAAAAATGTGAGAAATTTAAGAATATGCTGGTGGAGAGAGGCTACTCTTTCAGATTTATTCACCCAATATTTCAGGAAATTTTTAAGAAATGGAATGACAGTATTTTTTTCCTTTAATTGGTAAGGGAATGGTAGAGACCACCACCACAGGCAGATAATACTACAATTAGTTATAATAAAGCAATGATTGTCACATAAAGTACAGATTTTTATGACATTAAATCTGAGGTTAGCCATAAATGGAACATCTTCACAACTATTGAAGACCACCTTCAATTATTAGGTAACAACCCAAATTTTATGTATAGGAAGGATGTCATTTTTAAAAATATGTTGGGGCATGCAAAAAATTCACACAGTAACAGTGGCATGAAAAAACGTGGGCATTGCAAATAATGCCCATATATTTAGGAAAGTAACCATTTCATTATACAAGGATTTGGGATAGTCAAACCAAGTTACAAATGTAGTTGTTCAAGCACAGCGGTGACTTATGTTGCACAATATCAACAATATCCTTGTTTCTACATTGGTAAAACTAAAAGGACATTTAGAAAATGGATTTACCAACATATGTGTAAGGTTGGCAAAAAGGTGGAGCATAATGGTCAGGTATAAGCATTTAAAAAATATGACCTCTCATAACTTTAAATTTTATGTCATAGAGACTATTCCTATTGATTTAAGGAGTGGCCCCATGGGTGATCTATTGGAATTCAAAGAGTTTAGATGACAACTTAAAACCATCTCTGCCAACTCTTGGAGGCTTAATGACATGGTTTCCATTAGTAGTTTGCTCCACCTTAAAGCATCATTATATATTTAAGTCATTTATATTTTATTGTTGGTATGATGCATTATTGGTGGCGTCAGCATTTCTCTGCTGTTTGACAATATTCATGCATGGTATGATTACTTGATTTTTTCTTCCTTTTTATGAATTGTATTCTTAGTTGTGGTATTATTCATTTTATAGTGTTATATTTTATCTTTCATATTATTTTTGTTGTTTGTAGGAATATCTTTGATTAAGTTTTAAGGGTAGCGCATATGTTTAAGAATGAATGACTGTGCACTTTATGCATTTGCTCCTAGCAGTTTTTAACCAATCTTGAGTATCAATTAATTAGGTAGGAGGTCTCATTAAGCACCTTTCTACTCCTTGTTTTTATTTTGATGAAGTCCGAAAACTAGGATGAAAGCAGTAAATCAGTGTATTTAATAAACAGCATTTGGAAGCAGCTCGTTCCATTTTCTTTTTTTATATTGTTACAAGCTTTTAACATGGTTGCCTAGTTTACATTTTTATTCATACAATAATTATTATATCTGTACCCTTGCAATCAAGTGAATTGGCAAAACCAAGCTACATTACTACATAAAGCAAACCAATTAACATAATGAAAACCTAGCTATTTACCGTAATCTATACCAATAATAGTTAATGGTGGTGTACCATTATGAATTTTCAGTATGAGCTACATTTTCTCAACATGCCTGTCAGTATCTTTAACAAATATTCTGTATCTCGCTTGCAACATTACTGAACACATGGACTAAACACTAGTCTATGAGATTCCCAATATATCAATAACCAAACTTATTATGACCTCTGTAATGCTTAGCTGAATAACAATCATCTTGATTACACCTTTGAATATCAGACTCAGTGTATCCACAATGCTCTTTACATACATTACTGTGGAAATAAAAAAATAACACTTTCTATCTATAATGAAAATTGATCATATTTGCAAAAATGTTCAGTGGCAATGGAAAACAACTGAAAATGGAGGATCTATTCTTGACCCATTAAGTTAACCCATTACTGCCTAGTGATGCCTGCCCTCTAGGTATGTCTGTAGTTACATCATACTGACATGTCTAGGCATCAAATATTACTTGTTTATATTTGCATTAATAATTCCAAAACCACGATATGTAAAAGGTATTAGAAGATTTCATCTTAAAGCTTACATGATGGTAATGAACTATATTGATATCTGACATCTGTCTAGTGTAACTAAAGAGAAAGTGAATATTAGTTGTCATGTATTTGTATTGTAAAATATTCATATTTCTCTAGTTATCTCAACAATCAGGTCTACTACAGATGATTGAACTTTTAAAACGTTGACTTTCATATGGCCAAGACCATATGATCGATGTTTCAAAAGTTTTAACACCTGAAAAAATAAAATAAAACAAAACAAAAAAAAATCCTGAATGTTGTCCATCCTCCACACCGCCTGCTATTTAAATATACCAACTCCGAGATCGCACTACAGTGAGGAAAAGGGACATTTTCCCATTCTGCTCTGTATGGAGATCTCTGTTCAGACCGTTTGAAGTTTTAAAACTTCAACCATATGGTCTTGGCCATATGAAAGTCGAAGTTTTAAAATTTTGATCATGTGTAGGGCACCCCGACAATCACATGACACAGACAGAACAATTAACCTCATAAGAAAGTTCACAGATGTATGAAGAAAATGCTGCTGGTAGTATATGTGTTGCTTGAATGGCTATTAAGAAATCATAATCTGTTTATACACCATTACAAAAAGTAATATTTACAGTTTTGTTGTGCCTTATAAAATACAGTTTAAAACCTAGAATCTAACGAATGCATCAATTGTAAAGAATATTTTGTATTAAATAGTTTGATATTTGCAGTATTCTAATAACACTTATGGTTCTAAGAATCTGAATTTTGTTTGAATTGTGAGAAGGCACAAATAACACCGGTTGGAAATTAGAGTACAAAGTCAAAATGGTCCCATGGGGGAATGAACTAAAAGAATAGCATATAGGTATAAAAAGAAAATAGCCTCAGCTTATGCCAGCCTGCTAGCACTTGATTTTCTGAGGAAGTATAATAACTGCCTTGTGTTTTCTGACAATCAGCTTCTTCTCAAACACATTGGATCCACCTGTGAGAAATGTGCCTGTTTATCTAAACTGGAGGCTAATCTCTCAGTCAGTTAACATCATCACAACAATACATTACCACCACCAAGCCATTGCATATCCCAAGGTAGTACAGAAATCCTTGACTAACTCTTTTTAGTCTCCCCCAAATATTATGCTTATCTCATCCACATAGCACAAATACTAACACCACATACAGTCTATAGAAAATGGCATCATATTTCCAACTCAGAAGGTAGAAAAAAAAGAAGTAAGAGGCAGGCTAAAAGGAAAAAATTAAACTGAACTTGGAAAGCTTAAAGAGCATTACTGTAAGTAAAAAAAGAAGAGAAAGACGGAAATTAACAACATGACTTAGGCCATGGAAGTACAATGATGGCTAGATGAGAACTGTATGCTTGTAAATGAGTAAACCATGAAAAATAGCATGATAAATAAGATTAATTGCGATGTTGTCTTTCTTTTGTAAAAGTCGAAAAAGCAGACAATTACTGAATTAGAAGTGGGAGATTCTTTATATCTGGTCAGAAAATATATTCTAGTTATTGGAGATTCAATTATTAGTAGAACAACACTTACATTTACAGAGAGGATAATGATTGTCGCATAGTGTTATGCTTGCCAGGAGCAAAAATGCAGGATGCAAGTAGGGCTCTGGAATTCTTTAATGTAAAGTAGTATGGAACCATTTTGATTCATGTTGGGTCAAATGATCTCATCTTCAAGGACTCATTGACAGTATTAAAGAATTTAAAGCAATCTTAGATAATATAGCTTGTACAAAGGATAGGACATATTTGTCATAAATCACATATAGAAAGGAAAGTCAGGTTAGGCATGAATGAAAATATTTTTGAATAAATACCTACTTGAAAAAATATCAAGTTTTAAAAATTAGAAATTTGTAGGACATCCATGCCTAAATATGTATTTACACATGATGGAGTCCACCTGTAAAGACAAAGGAGGAGAATTTTTGCAACAGATATATTGCAGTATTTGACCTACACAAGACACAATTTTTGCCAGATTAAACATTTAAGAGTTTATTGATGTCACATAGTTAGTTCAGCCCGGTCAATCTATCACACCCAACCCACAAGGTACAGACAAAGAGAACCCCAAGCAAATTGCTAATGACTTTAATACCTTTTTCACCGAAACAATTCAAACTCTAGCCAGTCACCTCTCTAGTCAAAATGCAACTATATCTAATTCTAACTCAAACCCACCACCCCCATTTCTTTTCCATCCTGTCCCAACAGCTTATATTCTCTCCCTCATCCAAAAACTCAAACCATGTACTCCCTCTGCTGACTTACTACCTGCAGAATACTTACAACTAGCAGCCAAATCCATTGCCTACCCTATCTCCATACTAATTAATAGAACCATCACTGAGGGATACGTCCCTATACTTTGGAAAGTCTCTCATATTATTCCCCTTCATAAGGGAGGAAATTCTACTGAACTCTCCAACTATCGCCCCATAGCCTTACTCTCCCCCTTATCTAAGATCATGGAAAGGTGTATCCACAAGCAATTGCTTGACCACCTTCTCCAAAATAACTTGCTCTCTAATACCCAACATGGTTTCAGACCTTGCCACAGTACCACCACTGCCCTCCTTTCCTTTACAAACACCATCAACAACAAATGTAACCTTAACACCCTTTCCTCTGCACTTTTCTTAGACCTGTCCAAGGCTTTTGACATGGTCAACCACCAAATACTCATACAAATTCTTCAATCTCTCTCACTTGACATTCTACCTATTAAATGGTTCAAGTCCTACTTAACTAACAGACATCAAGCTGTACTCTGGAACTCCACTCTATCTACCCATCTACCAGTTAACATCGGTGTCCCTCAAGGGTCCATACTGGGTCCACTCCTGTTTTCTTTATTCATAAATGACCTCCACCAAGCAGTTCCCCTAGCCACATGCATACAATACGCAGACAATTCCACACTTATTTGCTCAGCCACAACTGTATCAGAACTTCACTCTCTGACACAACACATATTTAACTCTGTTGAACAGTGGTTTACACAACGTTGTCTCCTACTTAACCCCAAAAAAACTAAACTCCTCCTATTCACACCTACCAATAAATCCCCCCAAATAGACTTTACAATTTTATCTAAAAATGGCACACCTATATCCCAAGATCTTACTACCAAACTGCTAGGCATCACCATCGACAACAACCTTAGCTTCGACACCCATATCAGCAACACTGTGAAAACTATTAATAAAAGAATAGGCTCTCTTTTCAGAATTAAACCCTACCTCACTCCAGCAACTAGAATAACCATTGCCCACTCCCATCTAATCTCTTCCCTTCTCTATGCCTCACCCATATTTACTAACCTGTCAAAACATAATCTTATGAAATTAGAAAACACCTACAATAGCATAGCCAGGTTTGCTACAGGTAACCCTTTCAGAACCCACCACTGTATTAATTTAAAGCAACTAGGTTGGCTTGAATTTCAGCAGCAACTGAAAATTAATCAACTAGCCATTGCCCATAAAATACTGTATCAACCTGCCAAAACACCTATTCTATCTACTCTAATTTACCCTTACCATAACCTAAAGTCTCTAAGATCTGCACACAAACCTCTTGTAAACATTGACAAAGCAAATAACAAGGCTGGAGATTCCCTCTTCTCCAATACTGCTGGAAAACACTGGAACCTACTTCCCTCTGAACTATCTACAATTCCCTCCACAACTCTATTTAAAAAGAAACTTAAGCACTTCCTCAAAACACAGTGGTTGTGCCCCTGTACTAATCCTGACTGACTATCTAGCTCCTGATATATGACTCAACCTTTACCTTTAGAGCCCTGCATATACTTCATCCTAACATCTAATGATCTATTTCTCCATCATAGTATTAATTACTTTGTAAAAAAAAAAAAAAAAAAAAACCTTTACTACTAGATGTATTACATGTACATTTTGCTTTTATTCTATTTGAATGTCTACTTGTGTACTTGTACTAACCAATGTCAAATGTACTGCAATTATATACTTTAATAATATGTAAACAGATATTATCTTTATCTCTTTTCTCTTTTACTATAAATGTATCTGCTTTTTAAACATGTATTACTTTGATGTGAATTTATTATAACTGTTTGGAGCTTATCTCCCTGGGCCTCTACTGAAAATGGACATATATCCAGCTAGACTAGCCTGGTCAACAAATGTAAAATAAAATAAATAAAATTTGTGTAGGGTGTTAATGCTAGGAACATTAATGAAGTTTTTCTATTTGAGCATTTGCTGGGTTCACACAATATTGATGTTGTTATTGTTTGTGAAACATGATTAAAGAGCAATGACTGGAAACTGTTTATAAATACTTTTACTGTAACAGACATTCTAACAAAAAATCAGGTGGAGGTGTTATGACAGGGATTAAAGATTGTTATGAGACCTGTAATTATTACATTTGCTGATAACACAAATACTGTAGATTTTTTAACTATGATAATAAAAACCCTGAAATAGATTACAATTATTGGAGCATACAGACCACCAAAGTCAAGTGCGCATGACCTAGAGGAATTCATACATTTCTTGTATGAGACAAAGGAGGGAAAACATTACATTTACAATGAACAGACTGAATAATATTGATTATACAGCATTTGTAAGGAAAATGTTTCAAAGTATGAAAGGAACAATTGCTGCAGATTGTAAACAAACCCACCAGGGAACAGAATGAGAAGTTATGTACCTACCATAACGTTCCATGTTAGTTGTCTTCTTCTCGCCTTCTTTCTTGCTGGATGGGTTTGTAGCCGATGCTCGGCTCCAACTCGGCCAATACTAAATCTCGAGAGCTATTTCCACAGGCTCGAGGCTCCCCTATATCCCACAATGCTAGGCGGTAAATACCCAGATCTCATTTGATAGCTGAAAGAATAGCAGTGCTGGTCTCCTAGAGACAGAGAAAAGGGAAATCCACCTCTATAGAAAGACTACCTGTAGAACTATCAAAAGGGGCAATAGAGGTGGTTGACGCTGTGGAAGATAAAAGATCCCAAGGATCCTCTCGGTCTGTCCAGGCTAGGGGGATGGAGGGTGGGACGCAAGAAAGAAGGTGAGAAGAAGACAACTAACACGGAACGTTATGGTAGGTACATAACTTCTCAATGTTAAGTTGTCAATCTCGCCTTCACTCTTGCTGGATGGGACCGCGTCCCTGGCACCCTTATCCTGGGTGGCTCATCGGAACAGACTCTTGAGTATGGTGGAACCAAAGTTAGCCCGGTTTCTGGAGGCCATATCCAATTTATAATGCGAGATAAAGGTATGAGGAGAAGCCCATGTAGCTGCTTGACAGATGGAATCTATGGGCAGTCTGTCTTGAAATGCTACAGACGTAGCTAACGCTCTGGTTGAATGAGCTCTAGGTCGTGATGGTAGCTTTTGGTGTCTGAGATCATAAATGAAGGAAATTACAGAGGCCAGCCATCTCGAAAGGGACACTTTGGAAACTGGAAGGCCCATCTTGCCTTCTGCATAGGATAGGAAGAGCTGGTTAGACTCCCTAAACTGTTTAGTCCTATCCAAATAATAGCGAAGCTGGTGATGAACATCTAGGAAATGTAACTTTTGTTCTGCCTTGTTGGAATAATTAGGGAAGAAAACTGGAAGGTCGATTGTCTGATTCAGATTCGACTCAGAAGAAACCTTTGGTAAAAAGGAAGGGTTGGTCCGAAGGGACACCCTGTCTTTGTGGAAAACTAAGTATGGAGGACGACTGCAAAGAGCATGAAGTTCAGATACCCATCTAGCAGATGTTATGGCTACTAGAAAAAGGGTTTTCCATGAAAGCAATTTCAGAGAGCAGGAAGCAGCCTGGGTAAGAATCAAGGAGGCTAGAACCAAATTTAAGTCCCACTGAGGTGGGGGGTCTTTAACTGGGGGCTTGAGCAAAAAGATATCTTTTAGAAAGGCTTTGTAAAGTTTATGGGACATGATGCTGGAGTCTGAAAAGCCTACATGGAAATTAGATATAGCCGCCAATTGTACTCTAATAGTAGTGAAAGAAGAACCTGAGTGAAAAAGTTTTGCCAGGAAGTCTAGTATAGACTGGATAGGTGCAGTGAAAGGGTCTATGTTATTAGTTGCAGCCCAGAAGGAAAAACGTTTCCACTTGCTATTGTAAATCCTTCTTGTAGAAGACTTGTGGGAAGCTATAAGTATGTTATGGACCGAATGGGAAATTAAAGGAAGCCTGGCTAGGGTAGGAAGCGGAGCAACCAAGCTGTGAGGTTGAGAGATGGGAGGGAGTGGTGCAGCTGACCTGATTGATGGGTCAAAAGATCTGGCACTGGATCCAGATGCCAAGGCTGCTCCAACAGAAACCGGTGAGGGAACGGAAACCATATCTGACGAGGCCAGTAAGGGGCAATGAGGATCATGCCGACTCTCAATGCGGTAGCTTTCTGAATTACTTGAGAGATCAGTGGAAAGGGGAGAAAGACATACAGAAGTCCCCGGGGCCAATCGTAGACTAGAGCATCCCTGGCGGGTTGACCTTGTAGGGGAAAGAGGGTGAAGAAATTGTGACACTTGCTGTTTTGGGGAGTATCAAAAAGATTGCAGCAAGGTCGGCCCCATTTCTGAAAAATTTCTTCTAGCACTGACTGTTTGAGAAACCACTCATGTGGTATGAGTATGGCCCTGCTCAACTTGTCCTCTATCACATTGGACTTCCCGGGGATGTGCATTGCTATCAGAAACCGCTGAGATGAGATTGCCCACTGCCAAAGTCTGAGTGCCTCTCGACATAAGGGATAAGACTTGGTTCCGCCCTGTTTGTTGATGTACCATACTACAGACATATTGTCTGTCTGAATTGCAATAGTCCCGGTGGGAAGAGAGTGCTGAAGGGCTTGCAACACTAAAAGTACTGCTCTCATCTCCAGGACATTTATGTGCAGATGGCTTTCAAAAGGTTGCCATGTGCCCTGGACCGTTCTGCCCTGACAATGCCCCCCCCCACCCAATCAGGGAGGTGTCCGTTGTCACCATGGCAACCGGAGGGGGGGAACGAATGATCTGCCCTGAAGAACTTGAGGGGAGGTCATCCACCAAGTTAGATGCTTCTTGCATGATTGGGTCAGCAGAATACTGTGAGACATTGGGAGCTGTTGGAAGGACCACTGAGAAAACAGCATCCACTGGAGCATCCGCATGTGAAAGCGTGCTAGAGGCAGAAGTGTAATGGCAGCTGCCATGAGACCTAAAACCTTCAAGACAAACCTGGCTTTGATCCTGTCGCATTGAAGAAGAATGTGAACATGTTTGCGGATATCTGATACTCTTTGCTCTGTTAGTTTCATGGAAAGATGAATTGTGTCTAAGGTGGCGCCTATAAAGGTAATAGCTTGACAAGGCAACAAGGCAGATTTTTAGAAATTTATGGAAATGCCTAGAGCTTGACAAGTATGAATGGTGTAGTCTCTGGATACGAGAAGTTGACGCCTGGTGGTAGCAGTAATCCTTGTCGTCTCAGATGAGCCGTGACCACTGCCATGCATTTGGTGAACACTCTGGTGGCTGTAGTGAGACCAAAGGGCAGGGCTCTGAACTGATAGTGACTGGCTCCCAGCCAGAAGCGGAGGAACCTTCTGGAGCATCTGTGCATCTTGATATGATAGTACGCATCCTGAAGGTCTATTGAGCACATCCAATTGTCCTGACCCAAGAAGGGTAGAATGGACTGAAGCATGACCATCCGGAATTTTGTTTTGTTTACAGACTTGTTTAGTCTGCTGAGATCCAATATTGGTCTCCAGTCCCCTGTCTTTTTTGGTACCAAAAAGAATTTGGAGTAAATTCCGGATCCTTGCTGGTCTGCCGGGACTGGCTGGATAGCTCTTTTTGGCAGCAGCTTTGATATTTCTAGCGCTGCTTGTTGTCTTAGACTAGATGGAACATCTGGAAGGGGCCCTTTTGGTTGGGATGGGATGTGGACAAAGCGATTTTGTAACCCTCGGATATAATCGACTGCACCCATTTGTCTTGAGTGCGGGAAAGCCAGGCTTCTGGATACAGTGATAATCTTCCCCCGACTGCCTCCGAAGGTGGACAGTTGGGCAGCTTCTCAGGGATGCTGAAAAGGTTTGTCAGAGAGAGTCTCTCTGCTACCTTGATTCTGTGGACCCCCCCCCTGCCCCTAGGGTGGCATCTATTGTTGTTCCCTCCTCTGCCTCTAGAGGGGAACTGACTGCGTGCATCAGGCGAGACTCCCTGTGATTTGCAGAACCACATTTCCCCCCCTTCTGACCCTTGGGATATGGTCTGGAAGGGATAGAAAACCAGACTCCCACGGCAGAGAGAGTCTTGCCATCCTGTTCGCACCTAGTCAACGTGTCCTTCACCTGAGGTCCAAACAACGCTGTACCATCAAAAGGGGAATTGGTAAAGGACGCCTTGAAAGGGTCCGCAAAGTTACAAAGCCACATCCAGGCATGACGTCGTAAAGCTACACCTGTGCCAGCGGCCCTACTCGCCCCATCGGCCGCATAAGAAAGAAGCCGCATAGAGGAGTTGACGATTGAATTCGGGGTTGCCAGCTGGGAGTTCATTTTGTCTCGAAACCCCTCAGTTGTTGGATCCTGCAAAGCATCACCCATTTCCTTAATCATATCTCTCTGAAGATGGGTGAAGTAACACAAGTAGTTCAGCGAACGCATAACAAAGGTCGCTGAGGAGAACATCCGCTTACCGTACCTATCCATATTCCTAGATTCCTTATTAGGAGGATGGATAGGTACCGAAGGATTAGCTAATTCCTTCTTAGTGGCTGCAGCCACCACCATAGCATCAACAGAGATGCCCTTGGATAAGAATTCTTTGTTCTTAGGAGCTGTAATAAACTTGGACGGCCTTCATGGGGTAGGTTCCA
The DNA here is from genome assembly GCF_019279795.1 of Protopterus annectens. Lineage (NCBI taxonomy): Eukaryota > Metazoa > Chordata > Ceratodontiformes > Protopteridae > Protopterus > Protopterus annectens. Next base: position 970,620,528 of record NC_056727.1, on the reverse strand, counting down.
CTGTATCAGGGGCTGTCCACACCTTCCTTGCCACCACTTCCATGAGAGGGTCAAAGGGAGGAGATACCCAGGAGGTGGAAGGGCGAGAGCCAAAAGCCTCAAGGTAGACCGACTCGTCCTCTGAAGGGTTAAGGGTGGACCAGTTCCCCCTCTGTTTAAGGATCTCAAGGATGTCTGAAAAGGAGACATCCTCAGAGGAGGACCGTGGGGATGCTTCAGACTCATCCAAGTTGGTATCCGAGGTGATAAACTCGGGGGAGTCAATATGCTTCCTCTTGCATTGTTTCTTCCGAGGGGGTTCCCCTGAAGGATCAGGAGAAGCCTCGGAAGAGGAGGATATTCCCAGTGGGGAAACTTGAGACATTGGCTCTCTATGGTCTGGGACGAGAGGGTCGGTAGAGACCATCACAGGCACTGTAGAGGGAGGAGCTGAGGGAGCCGACCGTGGAGCAGACACTGGGTCTAGCACGCTCTGCATGACCTCAAAGGCGCCCTGATCAGGCGGGGCTGAAGATCCCCGCTCTGAAGAGATGAGGACTCCTCCCAGCACCGAAAGGGACAGATCTGAGGCCGATGTCGGGGCCGAGCTCACCAGCGCCGAAGCTCTGAGAGGGAGAATGGGATCGGACAAGGGTCCGATGCCACTCGCCCCCTCGGAGCCAATGAGGGAAGCCCAGTGCCCAGATCCCTCCAAGGAGGAGATCGGAGCCAACAATGGAGCCGAAAGTGGAAGTATCGGTTCCGATGCACTGACAGTCATGGCTCTGAGAAGCTCCGGCTCCGAACTCATGGGAATCAGAGGAGGAACTGAGGAAGGGATGGGTATAGCCACTGACCATTGGGTAGGGCTATGCAGTATTTGGGCTAGTGCCTGGGACTTGAGAAGTCTGCTCACCACCCTCTCTAAATCATGGTCGGACAGTCTGGAGGACCGAGAGGAGTGGGACCTATGGCTCCTCTCTGATAATAGTGGAGATCCCGGGGCCGAGTGGATAGAGCCAATGGATGGGGATCTAGACCTCTTTCTAGTAGATGGCTCTGACAAAACTATCGGAGCCGTCTGAGTCTCGGACCTCTCGGCTCCAGCCAGAGCCGAGGTAACCGTTTTAGTCTTAGAAACATCGGCTGCAGACGGAGTCGATGTTGAAGAAGCCTTAGAGCCACCAGCGGACGGCTCAGAAGCTGGAGCCGATGCCTTGGAAGGCTTGGAAGGTTTTCCTGACACGGTCTGGGTCAGGGAGCCTTCAGGTTTTAATAAACCTCGCAGTATCAATTTATTTTTGTGTTCCTGCAGGACTCTTGGACTGAAAGCGTGGCGGACAGAACAAGAGTCCTACAGATGCAAAGGTCCCAGGCAATATACACAAGAAGTGTGACCGTCTGTCAGAGACATTTTCTGACAGCACGAGTCACACTTCTTAAAGCCTGAGACCTTAGAGTCTTTAGACATCCCAAAGAAAAACTGTGAAACACAGACACACACACAGACACACCTGTTAAGAAAGGGGAAAAAAATCCAACCACTCCCACAATAAGTATGGCTAAGGGGACGGGAGGAGGGCCCGAAGGCCTAAGAAAATTAACAGGGGATAAACGGGAAAAACAATTAGGGGAACCTGAAGGAAACTAGGGATAGTTAACTAATAAACTGTTTAGAAAACTATATCTATTCTAAGAAAAAAAATAAAGGGTTTTGAAGTTTTACAACTATAAAAAGTCACTAACCTGCAGAGCCAGTAGAAACAAGCACCTCATAGCTAAAGCGGCAAATGAGATCTGGGTATTTACCACCTAGCATTGTGGGATATAGGGGATCCTCGAGCCGGTGGAAATAGCTCTCGAGCTTTAGTATTGGCCAAGTCAGAGCCGAGGATCAGCTCTGAACCCATCCAGCAAGAATGAAGGCGAGACTGACAACTTACCATCATACATTATATTGTTTGTATTCCTAAGGAGATGATTGTTAATTTGTGTCAAGTTCTACCACCTTTTATGTACCTCGATCAAGGGGTTATAAAGGTTAAATTACAGCTAGATAATTCTACCAAACTGAAATCTAAACTACTGGGTAGAAGATTAATAACTGATTCTATGAAAGCTTAATCACTATGTAAAACTAATTGGAGAGATGCATTCAGTGGAAAGACTGAAGAAGGTATGTGGCAAGTTTTGAAAGGGAAATTGGTTCAATGCAAACATAAAATAATGTATCACATGAGGATCAAGTCACACAGGGCCAGAAGGATATATTTCATTAGAATAAAATACTTAATTAAGATGAGAGATGAAAACATATAAAAATAGAAATTAGTTTGAACTAGAACAATGAAAACTGAAATAACCAAACTGGGCATACTAATTAAACAGAGTGGGAGTCATAATAAGGAAATTTTTGAAGAAAATTTAAGTAAAGATATTGAGCATAATAGAAAACAATTTTATAGATATATAAGGTGCGGTATGTGTAAAGACACACAAACCAATAAACTGTGTTTAGATTCTTAAATGTATTCTCAGACTCAGCAGCAGACTCAGGAACTTTGAATGTTGGCAGTATGATTGGTATAGGGAGAGAGCTAGCTGATATGATGGACCGAAGGAAGGTTGGTATATTGTGTGTGCAAGAGACCAGATGAAAGGGGAGCAAGGCTAGGTGTATCGGAGGCGGGTTCAAATTGTTTTATCATGGTGTGGATGGGAGGAGAAATGGCGTAGGAGTTATCCTGAAGGAACAATATGCTAAGCGTGTTTTGGAGGTGAAAAGAGTGTCAGATAGAGTGATGTTTATGAAGCTGGAAATTGATGGTGTAATGATGAAGGTTGTTAGTGCATATGCTCCACAAGTTGGGTGTGCAATGGATGAGAAAGAAAAATTTTAGAGGGAGTTGGATGAAGTAGTGATGACTGGTGATTGGAGCAGATTTCAATGGGCATGTTGGTGAAGGGAACAGAGGGGATGAGGAAGTGATGGGTTGGTATGGTGTTAAGCAAAGGAATGCAGAAGGTCAGATGGTAGTGGATTTTGCAAAAAAGGATGGACATGGCTGTGTTGAATACATATTTTAACAAGAGGGAGGAGTATAGGGTGACATACAAGAGTGGAGGAAGGTGCCCACAGGTGGATTATATCTTATGTGGAAGGGCCAGTCTGAAGGAGATTGGAGACTGTAAAGTGGTGGCAGAGAAAAGTGTAGTTAGGCAGCATAGGATGGTGGTTTGTAGGATGACTTTGGTGATCAAGAAGAGGAGAATGAGTGTGAGGGCAGCACCAAGGATCAAATGGTGGAAATTGAAAAATGGTAATTGTGAGGTGATGTTCGGGGAAGAGTTAAGACAGGCACTGGGTGGCAGTGAAGAGTTACCAAATAGCTGGGTAACTACAGCAGAGCTAGTAAGAGAGATGGCTAGAAAGGTGCTTGGTGTGACATCTGGAAAGAGGAAGGATGACAAGGAGACATGGTGGTGGAATGAGGAAGTACAGGAGAGTATACAGAGAAAGAGGTTGGCGAAGAAGAAGTGGGATTGTCAGAGAGATGAAGAAAGTAGACAAGAGTATAAGGAGATGAGGTGCATGGCAAAGAGATAAGTGGTGAAGGCTAAGGATAAGGCGTATGATGAGTTGTATAAAAGGTTGGACACTAAGGAGGGAGAAAAAGCCCTGTACCAATTGGCTAGATAGAGGGACCGAGCTAGTAAAGATGTGCAGCAGGTAAGGGTGATAAAGGATAATGAGGGAAACGTACTCACAAGCGAGGAGAGTGTGTTGAGCAGATGGAAAGAGTACTTTGAGGGGCTGATGAATGAAGAGAATGAGAGAGAGAGAAGGTTGGATGATGTGCGGATAGTGAATCATGAAGTGCAGTGGATTAGCAAGGAGGAAGTAAGGATAACTATGAAGAGGATGAAGAACAGAAAGGCTGTTGGTCCAGATGACATACCTGTGGAAGCATGGAGGTGTTTAGGTGAAATGGCAATGGAGTTTTTAACTAGATTGTTTAATGAAATCTTGGAAAGTGAGAGGATGCCTGAGGAATGGAGAAAAAGTGTTTTGGTACAGATTTTTCAGAATAAGGGTGATGTGCAGAGCTGTAGTAACTACAGAGGGATTAAACTGATCAGTCACAGCATGAAGTTATGGGAAAGAGTAGTGGAAGCTAGGTTAAGAAGGGAGGTGATGATTAGTGATCAGCAGTATGGTTTCATGCCAGGAAGGAGCACTACAGATGCAATGTTTGCTTTGAGACTGTTGATGGAGAAGTACAGAGAATGTCAGAAGGAGTTGCATTGTGTCTTTGTGGATTTAGAGAAAGCATATGACAGGGTGCCTAGAGAAAAGTTGTGGTATTGTATGAGGAAGTCGGGAGTTTCAGAGAAGTATGTAAGAGTGGTACAGGATATGTACGAGGGTAGTGTGACAGCGGTGAGGTCTGTGGTGGGAGTGACAGATGCATTTAAGGTGGAGGTGGGATTAGATCAAGGTTCAGCTCTGAGCCCTTTCATATTTGTAATGGTGATGGACAGGTTGACAGATGAGATCAGACAGGAGTACCCGTGGACTATGATGTTTGCAGATGACATTGTGATCTGTAGTGAGAGTAGGGAACAGGTGGAGGAGACCCTGGAGAGGTGGAGATATGCTCTAGAGAGAAGAGGAATGAAGATCAGCAGGACTAAGACAGAATATATGTGTGTGAATGAGAGGGAGGATAGAGGAATGGTGAGGATGCAGGGAGTAGAGGTGGTAAAGGTGGATGAGTTTAAATACTTGGGATCAACAGTTCAGAGTAATGGTGAGTGTGGAAGAGAGGTGAAGAAGAGAGTACAGGCAGGATGGAGTGGGTGGAGGAGAGTGTCAGGAGTGATTTGTGACAGATAAGTACCAGTAAGAGTGAAAGGGAAGATCTACAAGAGGGTAGTGAGACCAGCTATGTTATATGGGTTGCAGACAGTGGCGCTGACAAAAAGGCAGGAGTCAGAGCTTGACATGGCAGAGCTGAAGATGTTAAAATTTGCACTGGGTGTGACGAGGATGGACAGGATTAGGAATAAGTATATTAGAGGGTCAGCCCAGGTTGGAAGGTTTGGAGACAAAGCCAGAGAGGCAAGATTATGTTGGTTTGGACATGTGCTGAGGAGGGATGCAGAGTATATTGGGAAAAAGATGCTAAGGATGAAGCTGCCAGGTAACTGGAAAAGAGGAAGGCCTAAGATAAGGTTTATGGATGTGGTGAGAGAGGACATGCAGGTGGTTGGTGTGACAGAGCAAGATGCAGAGGACAGGAAGAAATAGAAACAGTTGATCTGCGTTGGCGACCCCTGAAGGGAGCAGCCAAAAGAAGAAGATTCTCAGACTCAGCAGTTTATAGATTTATTTACATCATATGCAAAACAGTTTGGTTCCACAAAGAGGTGATACATTGTGCTAGCCACATCCAGCTAACTTCATGTGCTGAAATTAAATTAGATTATATCGAAAAGGAAATATTCTAACTGCACCCAAATAAAGCAGTGGGAGGAACATGAATTAATAATAAAGACCTGAGAACATTTCAGCATGAACTTACAGTATCATTATATTTGTTATTCACAAGGTTGTTTAAGTATAAGGGAGAGTCTTAAAGATTGAATTCATGCACTTGTTAAACCCATCTTTAAGGGAAATAGGACAAACTCAGAGTCATATAGAGCCATAGATTTATTTTATTGTTGTGTAAAAATGATGGGGATTATTATGGGTTAATTATTGTCAGAACTGGGATTTGAAACCATATGTCAACATGCATATATTGAAAACATATCTATAACAACCTGTACCATGCTGCTCTATAATAACATAATAATAGCTATGAATGAAACATTATGCTGTGATACACTTTATATAGACATAGCTTCAGTCTTCAATAGGGTCACAGATGAAACACTGATCAATAAATTAGAAAAACTAGACATTAATGTAATCTTGATAAGATGGATAGCTTCATGGCTTGCAAATAGGACATGGCAAGTATCATACACCAACTAGACAGTTGAAATTCAAGGTTACAGTCAGATTGTCCAACAGGGCTCTGCCCTAGACCCATTTTTCAGGTCTAGATTTTTCATCTGAGGTGTTCTATAGTCTGTATGATTATTGCAAAGTCATCCCCAGTGAAACAGTCAGCCCACAGTATAAACCACTGGTTGCCACACTCAGATGCAAGCAGTAGTCAGAAAAGGTTCTGATGTCAAAAGAGACTGGCCCGAAGACTTGGAAGTTCATTGAAAATAGTCAGGGCTCTAGCACCTAAGGAAGAAAAGAAAATAGATGGAATTGATGAAGAATGGCAGCACCTCAAGACAGCATGTGTGAGGACTATAGAACAGATATGTGACGGAGCTAGGTAAGGAAATAAGGTACATAAAGAAAGCTGGTGGTGGAATGTAGAAGTCCAGAAAGTCATCAAAAGAAATAAATGCAGGAAAACGTGGGAGATGGAAAAGCTGGACTAGGTTAAGAAGGAAATGCTGGTTAGCTAACAAAGAGGCTAAAAGAGCAGTTGCAGTAGCAAAGAACAATGTATTAGATGCACTTTACTGTCTTTTGGAAAGTGACTCACTAGATGGCACAAATAAACTATTAGGTTGTAAGGCAAAGACGGAAAGATAAAGAAGATAGTCGTCAGACATCCTTCATATGGGAAGACAACAACAACTTTCTCACCAGTCTCAGACCTCCCAACCATTCAGAATTACTCTGTTTTTACCGAGTTTTGGGGTCCAAATGAAGGGGTGCCAGGATTCCTGAGTGGCACCCCTTCATTTCCGATTTTTTTTTTTAATTTTCGCGCTGTCAGAGCTGACATCATCAGCTCTGTCAGGCTACCAGCCAGTCGGAATTGAGTGCAAGGAGCTCACATCATCATTTCCGGCTGACTGAATTGAATTGCAAGCTGGCGGGAATGGGGAACAGCAGAGGAACTTGTGTGCGGCCAGCAAGCGGGAATGGGGAACAGAACAGCAGAGGAACTTGTGTGCAGGCTAGGGATTAATGGCAAGAAGCTGAAATGGCAGAGTTTGCGAGTGTGTGTGTGTGTGTGAAAATGCCCACATATAATACACTTGGTGGCTAGAGGTATTCAGGCTCAAACCCTGTACCTTTGGTACAGGGTAAAAAGAACCTACTGTCCCTAGCCACCACCATTTTTGAGCAAGTTGGGAGCTATGATGAGAAGTGAGAAAAATGTTTTTCTGCTAAGAGTTGAAAGTTATGCTCTGAGCTTTGTCCAGATTTTTTTTGTACTAAGAGTTGAGAGAGCTATGATGAGAAGTAAGAACATTTTTCTGTGCTAAGAGTTTAGAACTATGAGAAGTGAGAACACAATTTATACTCCCCTATTATTGTTTTTGTGCTAACAGTATGGTGAGTGAGAACTGAATTTGTATTCCCCCATTATTGGCTTTGTTGTTTATCCATGTTTTTTGTGTTAAGAGGTTAAGAGCTATGTTGAGAAGTGAGAAATGAATTCATTAAATGATGGCTATTAAGTTTCAGTCTTCCTATTTTTCAGGCAGCTACTGATTTGGCATAGTGGTATGTTATTCTGACTGTAGTGCATAGGGTCCTGAGTTCAAAACTTGCCAGTGAAATGCATGATGGTAACACAACATTTTATTCTATCAACGTTACAAAATTATACAAGCAATGTTTAAAATGTGTCCCTGGTTTTTGACCTTTTGTCCCCCCCCCAAAAAATGAAATTGAAAATAAGTGCGAAACGCTGTGCAAGATGCCTATGGCTTACACTACTGTCATTCTATTTATAGTCTGGGTGTGGAAGCAGACTTTTATGATGGAAAAGTTCTGAATTGGGCAGTTTTGTCATTATTGGTTCATGTGTTTTGTTTCATTGCCTATAGTACAGTCTACTGGTAAAATGTTCAAACAATAAATTTAAAATGTGCTCTAACATGTGTGTTGTATTATACAAGGAATATAATTTAATAAAGTCAGGAAGGTGTATAAAGAAAAGAACACATGTATGTTTCTTGTTTTGTGTGCAAGGGACCAATGATTTGAAAACGGCCCAAAGGTAATCTTTATCCACCACTGGCCAGATGCATTTTCTTTGGATGTGGTGTAGGTTTCAATGCTGTTTCAATGAATGTGAGTTTCAAGGGCAAAGAAGTTTTAATGTCAAGCCTATTTTCATTGTGAGA
>NC_056727.1:970564832-970607332 GCF_019279795.1 Protopterus annectens | reverse complement strand
AGTGAGTACAATCTGTGGTGATAGCAGTAGAATAGCTTCATGGATCATGTCTCACCCACAGCAAGTGAGTTTGAGAGGACATGGCACATTTCAGTATGAGACTGAGTCTATCAAAACAATCCCAAATACAAGACATGCATTCCTGTAGGTCATATTGCACTTTGCATCACCCTCACTAACTCTAACATGGCTGTGTTGGTGGTAGTAACCTATGCCTCCATGATAGCCCTGCACCTACACTGAGTTGTGGTCACTGACTCACCAACTCAGAGGGATGGAGGTAACAATATCATCTGAGAACACCATTACCTCTATGTATACATCTCTGCCCATGGGTGCTATGATCATCTTCTGACATATGGCTATCATAGGGGAATCATACTTCACTGATTGCTAATGTCCCCAGTTACCTGTACTCCCTGTGTGGCATGTGTTTCCTGAGCGTCAGCAGGCATAGCATAGCGTCTGTATCCAAGGTCTGTGTAGGGGATGCAGTGGTCACAATCTCCATGTCCAACATGCAGTGGCAGTTTCACAGTGCTGATGCAGGATAAAGACTCAACTGTGAATACACCAAAGTGTGAAGAAGGAATTAAGAGTCATTACAGGTAATATTATATAGAATGAGTTCTTTGTACCTGGGTCATTTCCAGTTGATTGTTTTGTTGGCCACTCAGGCTCTGCTCCAACATCCAGCACAGCAATCTCGGATTATGTGGAAGTATCACTGCCTCTGACAAAGGCCCAAAACTCCTCTGTCTCCATGAGAGGTGGTTCATTCAGTGACCCCAGCACCCACTGACCTACCTTCCCATGTCATGTTAACAGCTAATGCAGGTCAAAGACGCACTGGCCACCTCATTCTCTGCTTCAGAAGACTTTGGCTTATATGCAGTTGCAGTATGTTTCTCCCTCCCCTGTTTTAGGGGTTCCCTATTAGAAGCCAGAAGATGCATTTTTCGAATGCATCTTGGTCGAACTGAAAAGCCTGAAATGGCAAAATATCAAAGTGGCTTTTAAGCAAATTCTTTCCCTGGGAAAGAATTTGCTTGGTCACTTTGTTACTTTTCCGTTTTCGGCACTGTAGTGCAGTCTCGGAGTTGGTATATTTAAGTGGGGGGGGGGGGTGAAGTCCCCCACTTAATGTAATGTTTAAAGTGTTTTTTTTTTGTTTTGTTTTTTTTTGTTGGAACAGCAATTTTTTTCCATAGGAAAAAAATCGTTCTTCTGACAGTTCGAAATTGTAAGCTTACATAGGGTCGATTAATCACCATTCACTTTTTAAGAATTCGGTGATCTAATATAGACCCATTTTAGGTATTAGCGTTCAGGTATAGAAAACACTGGAATTAACATCTTGTTCATGACTTGTCCTGAAAAAATCCTTACCCTACCACTCTGTCAGTAGTCCATATAGCATGCTATTTGTGTACCATAGTCTTTAACTAATTTCAGGCACTTAAGTTTACTGAGTAACTGTCCCCACAATACAATATCATTGCAACTGACCAAGGTGACATTACTATTTTCTCTTAGGGTTAAAACAATTTTTGTAAATGACATATATGTGCAATCTATGTAACAGACAATTATTTTTATTGACATTGATATCATATGTATGGCTCACAAGTATGCAACAAGAGTCCAGACAGTTTAGGATCTTTGCTTGGAAGTGTTTGCATAGTTATTTTATACCCCAAGTAGAATTCAAAGATTTTTTCCTCAGGTAGATAAGGATGAAAGAGGGAACTGAGAACATGTGTTCTGGGAGTGTAATGAGTTGGCAAATTTAAAAAATTCCATACAGAGTATTCTGTCAGAAATACTGAGTGAACAAATGTCTGTAAATAAGTATATGATTTTTTTGAGCTGGGACACAGGATCTGAATTGTCTAGATATAGTAAGGCCTTATTAAGTTTAATGCTATTGCTTTTCAAAAAGAATTACTATAAACTGGAAATCAAAGTCTGAACCAACTGTATTTGAAATGTTGAATATTATAAAAGAGAGAAAAGAACTATACACGGGATCTTTAGAAAATGGAAGGAGCAAATTCCATAGAAGTAAATACAAATTGCGGGAAAAATACATGCAGAATAATATTCAGGAGGAGGACGGGTGAGGTTTAAGCCAAGGCAGGAATTCAGCAATTTATATAATGCTGGACTGATGATAGTTACGAAGAAAGAAAGAAAAGATATGCATTGTGCAATGTTTGTAAATGGAAAAAAAATGTTAATGTGGTTTGTTTTCTTTTCTGTAAATGTATGTTTGCCTGTGTCTTAAGTGATAATTTTATAAAGGTATTTAAAAGAAAAAGAAACTGGAATCACAAAGCTATCCAGGAAGTGTTGAACTTTCTTTCAGCCCAACAATTGCCTTATCCTCTCGGTTTCCTTCTCAGTATGTTCCCAAAGCTCTTACAAGTACAGACAAACATTTCAAATTATGTCACGTACAATAGGAGTTAAAAGCAGCATGCTTAACAAAATGTACTAGTAAAATATAGCATTTACTTTGTAGAAGCAGCCCTTCACTTTGTCTTAACAACTGTTCTTACAGCTGTTTCAGGTTCAGAGGTTGTGTGAATATTCGCCCTGATTTTCCTCATGCATATATTATGCAAATTTAACTGACTGAGTGTGATGATTATACTAATTACAGATCAACTCTTTATTGTTTCTGAATCACTCAATTTGCACGTAAAAAAACCCCACTAAACTTCGTGTTCAGTTGCCATCAGTGCTGCCCACATGCTTCTGTTCCTGCAGGCAACACTGTGCATTCACAGCCCATACCATGTCTCTACTGGGGATGTGTAACTCGTATTATAACCTCATGGAAACAGAGTCACTGTAGTACATTCTTAATTAACAAGATATACAGGATTACTATTTTTACACCTTAAAATGCCTTTGAGAACCATTAACAAATACCTATATTAGCCTAGCAATCTATTGTTGCATGGCAGATAGTACACACTGAGAATGGTTTTGAGTGCAAATTTTCTGACACTTTTCCCTGTGATTCTTCAAGGTGAGACACTATGTTTGGAGAAAGAAAGGATAGTGCTCTTTTTAGAGCAAAGATGCAGCCTGTTGACGAGACAAAAATCTTTCTCCACATCCTTTATCAGGGCCCTAGATAGAGGCTCCTTTAGGAGAGCTATAGAGGTCCTCAGCATAAGACTGAAGCCTGGAGTAGTTTAACCCAGGCTGTCACCTATGTCACTGGTATCTCATGCACAGGGGAGCAGTACCATCACCATTATAGTGACATAAAGCCATGACATCCTGACTGCTTAGGCTGATGGAAGGCTGAAGTTAGATGTCGGCACCACCCATGTACTGTATGTAGAACTTAGCTAGCCACTGTGTGCCACCCACAGATCTTAAACAGTGCTATTTTTTCCCGCTCTAAAAGCATGGAACAAATGCAGAGAATAGGAAGCTGTACAAGAGGAGACTGGAACACCTAAAAGAGTGAGGGGTTGGGTATACTTGCTTCCTAATGGACAGGTTTTAATATTAAAGATAGTATTTATATAGTTCCATACAATATAACTTTTATAAATCACTGCCACTTCTGTGCTAACTTTCATAGTTTAAAGGTATTGGTATGACTATTACATCACATAAGTGTGTGTGTGTGTGTGTGTGTGTGTGTGTGTGTGTGTGTGTGTGTGTGTGTGTGTGTGTGTGTGTGTGCTCGCACGTACGTGCATGTGTGAACGTGCACACCATCCTGTCCTTAGACAAGTGGACTAAGATGATAAGGCTGCACTTCCATATTGTGATGATGCCTGTGGGTTAAAGTTGTCTCCCTCCCATCTGTGTTTTGATCTCATTTCTATTTTGAGGTGTCTGTTTCATTATACTAACTACCAGATTAGAAGTAAAAAATGGCTATGACATACATTTTTTACATTTGTGTTCCAGACAATCTTTGCTAATATTCTTGTTTCCTTTGATTAGATTAACTGTTAGGGGAATGTATGTCTGAGCGGTACTTTTTTCTTGTATATGTACAATTGTCTCAGACATCCCATTACTGTGTATTGGACTAGAGACACCTGTTTAGTTGTTTAACTAGTTCAACATGTTAATGTTTTCCTTTTCAAAATGCAGGTGATGATTGTTATGGATTCAAGTACCCCCATTACTTGTGAATGCTAACAGCTTTGGTAAATTAAGAAGTGTATTTGCTACTCATTGAAATATATAATGTGCAAGTTTATCGTTGTAAAATACATATCAGAGTCATTTTTCACAGTATCTGTACTTATCCTCCCACCCTCTTTGTCACTCTCCTTTCTATTACATGCATTTATTTTGTTTATTATTTGCTTCTTTCCATTTATTTTACTATTATATGCAGCAACTGCATCTAAACTTGTACCTTTCCCATCAGGCACGGCCTGATAGTCACACCACAGGTAGCAGCAGCAGCAGCAGTGCCACCATAACCAATATCACCACTGCCATAACCACAACCACAATTTCCCACAACGTCTGAGTGTGAGCCTACCACAGCCAACACCACACTTCCTGCCCTACTTGTCCCATCTACTACAGGTAGCTCTATGCATGATGCTGGAACTGTTATACTCACCTACAGGAGTGACAGTGGAGGTGACACCTGGTAGTTTGATGCCTGAATTAACAACATGGTCTCATTAGACCAATAATCGAGTACAATGCACCTTCTGGCATGTACTTGTCCAGGCACTTGTAACAGCTGGAGCAGCCTCAGAGGTTATTTGCAGAAAAAAACACAGGGTGTAAACAACATGTCCTATTCAGATATACTAAAAGCCCTTACACATTTGCAAGGCTATCTGCATGAGTGCCACCCAATCTAGGTATCTAACCCTGGTCTGTGACAGGAACAAAATATGCTGAAGCGACAGCTGTGTATCTTAGAGAAAACCCGTTGTCTAGAGCAGGCTTCCTATTCACTTAGCAGAGCCATTCCCTAACCCTCTTTAAATGCAATTTGGATCAATGAATGGGAAATCATAAATTCACTCCTGGGGTGGCACCCATGTCCATTATGGACAGGGGCAATCTGAAAAATACTCAGAGGCATAGGCCCAAACCTAAGCCAAACTGTAACCCTTCAGGATGGAAAATCAGGTAAAATTTGACTAATAATGGCTAGGCTTGTAAGGGCTCTCAAGCTATTAGCTTAGTAATCTTCTATTAACCTATTAACATAGAGAACATCCTCTGGCAACTCACTGAATCATGTACCTGTACAGAACTATTTCCCGTGTCTGAGACAAGGCCCAGTGGTGATTATACCTAGTGTGGTGAGTCAGTTCGCACCATATCACAACTGGTAGGGACTATAGCTGCAGGAACCCCATTCTATCCCCCATTCTGTTTTTTCCTTACCTTTTTGTGTCTATGCCCACCTCTGTTTGGGATACAATCTTTCCCTTACCATTGTCTTCCTTATGTTTGTCTGATTTCTTCTTCACCATTGTACTCCCCTCCCTTATTGTGTTACTATACCCCCTTTCTATCTTGTCTGTCTTCCCTAAATACCGACCCTATCCCTGTTACCATCCTCTTATTTACCTTCCTTCATCAATGAAAAATGGACACTTGCCCCACAAAATTTTTTTTACCCCACCTTCCTGACCTCTAGCCTGTTCCTTCCTTAGTTTGTCACCTTATCGTCTCCCCTTTTTATTTTTTTTTTCTATAGTCCCATTTCCACCCTCTAATCTGGCAAAATATACAAAAATGTATTCCACTCAGGGCCATTTAAGGTAACAAATCACTTCTCCTTTCTTCTGCTGTGAGCAGGATGTCAAGCAGAGCACTGCTGATGTATGGAGACAGCTGAAGAGCAGTGCTGCTACTTATTATATAACAATAGGATAGGCTGTCAAAGTTCACGCCTCCAACTGTTAAGTTCAACCACTGTCAAGCAATACTTATATTGGACTTGTCCTCCACTGATCCCACAGATGAGTTGAGCATTGTTGCATGGCATTTGACACAGTTGAAAATGCATGGAACACACTAAAGTAATTTAGATTCCAAAGGTGGTGTCCTGAGGAATCAAAATTAGCCCCCCCCCCCCCACCCACACACACTTTTACCAGCATTATAAGCCAAGCCTCCATGATGAGGAGTTACAAGTGCAACAATGTAGGTCAGAGGCCTGGAACAACCTGGAACAAGTTGTTACACATGCTACAGATATACCTCATAATAATAATAAGTAATATTGCCACCGTTAGAGTGATATAAAATGTAGGCATTTTGAGTTCTTGGGCCAATGAGGAGAGTGAATGAAGGATCTGCCACCACCTTTGTACTGTATGTATGCATGGCTGAAACATTCACATTCAGGCTGTCATTGTCTGCCAAGCAGTGTCTAATATACTCCCATTTCTTTCTCCCCAATCCTAGAACAGAATGAAGGAAATGCACAGCTGCATAGAAGGAGGCTTAAGTGTCTCAAGGAGCATCAGGTGAACATACCTGTTAAAGGTGCCGTAGCTTGACATGTTAGGAAACCATTCAGTTGTCATATCAGTACTCAGGATAGGTATGTGTTTTCCCCAGGGTTGCCACATTGTCACATGTACAGAGCAGCACTCAATTGTTACACATGTTCAAGATGCCAACAGCTGTTATAGAGCATGCAGAAATTGTAATTATCTAAGCAAGTTACAGCCATAGAGCAGTCTGTAAATCTGAAAAGCATAGCATGGTGCAGAAACCTTCTGAGTTAAGGGTTCTAAATATCAGGGAGTGACTTGTTTAAGGTGCTCAGCTGCTTGCCAAAGAAACATATGATCCATATCCCTATGCTTCTTACAGTGTTAATAATATTGATCACATTCACTGAGAGTATTCTAAATTGTTGCTTTTCCTTCTTTTTACATTTAAGAGATATATTTTTAAAGTTTTGTTTTCGTATTTTTGCTCTTTTTCCTACTGAATATTTTTCCCTGGGCTGTTTGTCCTTTACCCCCACACTAGTTACATGGTATCTTGCCACAATCATTCATTTAATGAGTCTCCATAAAAAACGTGCTTTAGGCTGGCCAGCATATCTTAATTTCCCCTCTAAGGCCAGCCAGAAAAATAACACTTGCCTAGTGTTTCACCATATTTTTTTTTTTTGCACAATTCAAAACAGCTTCTAAGCTCTACTCTCCTTTCCATAATTTTCTCTCATCTCTGACTTTCAAAATGTTGTCAACAATTTCGCACCAAACCTGCACACATTTTAATATTTTCTTCTTCCAGTTTATTGGTTATAAACTGCAAATTAACATTTTTTTAACATTTTTAAATCACTACTAGAAAGCAAATAATTGTTCCATGGATAAATGTCCTTCCTTTTGTTACACAGTTCCAGACATTTCATTATTAGTCTTACAATTTCATATGTTAAGTCAGAAAAAGTCTTTGTCACTATATGTATAAAAAATTGAATTCCTTGAAATTTAAATACCAGAACAGTTCATCAAATTTTCCTATACATGATATCTGTCTATTACAGTGGCATGTATTGCTCTTGTTCTCACTGTTGGCTTTCTCTTCTTTTGAAAAACAGTTTTGCTTACAGTTTGTTGTTGCTGTCCGTTTATGCCTACTGCTGCTACTGCATACATTTTAATTACTGCATTCATTACAAAACCAGACACGTTCTCCCTTTGTCACTGCTTTCCTCACTCACTTTATGTCAATGCTGCACAAGTTTGAATGGCTGAATTCTCTGCTTCCTCATCACCTGGTTTCTTCTCCACATTACTATACTCAGCATTTCTGAAAAAGGTTGTCTTTCATCTCACCCCATGAAACAGCAGAACTGTCACCTGAATCATCCTGCTTGATTATTTTCAACAGAACATAATCTGCAAACCAGACTGATGCCACTTCTGTTATCTGGACCACTCCAATGGACTCGCTTAATTAATTTTCCATTGAGACAGCTAAACATTGTTCCTTTGCATCATTCACCACGCAGGAATCTTTATCTACAGTCTGATATTCCATATCAGACATTTTTTTCTTTATATTCTCATGTTCCACCCCCAAACTCTCCAGAGTTTTTCATTATTCCTCAATGTTGCTGCTTCTCTTAGGCCTCTTCCTTGATGACATAAAAGCTTTGTGGCACCACCTAAAATCTCCAAAGAGTACAGATCATTTTTTTTTTCATTTATGCACTATTTACACAACACATTATTTACAAATTTACATTTGTACATATTTATAAATGCACATATTTACAAAATTATACTGCTGCTTACATAATTACTTCCTTATACATTGCACATTAAAAACCTATCAATCTTATGCTAGGCATCCTTGTACATGTTTCTTCATACTAGATCCCCACTCTTTGTTCCATAGCCACAATCTGATTTTTCTTAACATTATTGACAATATGCACTTCTCATTAAATCTAATTTTGTTTAATTTCTCATTCCAAATCACCCATACTACATAGAAACAGCATTTTTTCCAGTCTTATTTTATATTCTTTGCTTATGTTCTTATAATATCCACATTCATATCCATATTTATGCTACTACACTTTCTTACATCTCAAAAACTTTTATTCACATAACATTTCCCATAATTTCTTCACCCTCTTTCATTTCAGAAAAACATGTTCTGTGACTTTTTTGCATCACAATGTAAACACATTGTCTTTTCTTTTTATATGCCATATTTCCATTCACTGGTAATTTATTTATTCCCAGTCTTATAACAAAATCTTGACATTCTACTTTATTAGACCATTGGTTTCTTTCTTTTATAGCTTTGCTCTTTTCTTCTAGTAAAATTTCTCATGAATTAACAAAATAATATTGTGCCATTGTATTTTTATACCATGTTTTTGATCTTCTTCTGTTTCATTAATCTTTATCTACCACATTTTTATTGTTCTTGATAATTTTCTATTTCTTCATTAAAACATTTTATTTCTTTTTATAATTTCTCCAAATTTTCTATACTTATGTTTAAATATTCTTGCTACTAGTTTCTCATATTTTTCATTTTTCCATTTTGATCCTTTGTAAATTTAAAGAAGCTGCAATTACCACTGGATTTAACAATCCTAGTCTTTCTTCATCTTTATTTATATATCATACTCATCTCTTTACTGGATTTAATCTATAGCCCAATATAAATGTAAAAAATCACTCCCAATAGTTGTTTCTCATATACTCTCTGAATCATAAGCACACTTGATTGATACACTGGTTTCTCATTAATACTGAATTTACCACATTAACTGTTTTTCTTAAAAGATAACATGTAGGTTTCCATAAAAAAGTCCTTCAGTTCCTTTAATAATTTTTTCCCATTGTGTTCTACTTATTTCTTTATAACCAACATTTATCACAACACTGACATTTCTTTCATCCATAAACTGTTTTTATTTATTATAATAATATTGTCTGCATGTGTCATTAAAACTGGAATCTTTACACCTGTTTGCACAGCATACCTTACATTCTTCATTTTACAATCAACCTAATTTACTACCATATTCATAACTAAAACAAATGGCATATGGCTCATTGGACATCCTTGTATTATACTGTTACTCAGTACTATTTCTTTCGTTAACTAGCCATTTATCACAATTCTTATTTTGCCATTATTATATGCCATTATACAAAGTGCCTTAATTTTATTACTAAAGCTACATCTTCATTAATTCCTATAATATCTCAAGCTCTATAGTATCAAAAGCTTTATTAATATCACTTAACATTAGTTTTACATCCTCTCTTCTATTTATGTCATCCATAATTTCTCTTGCAATCATTAGCAATTCTTGGCAACCATTCCATTTATAAGATATGCATTTTCTTCTGTTATGTTCTGCACCTTATTTTTCATTCTTTTATGCATTATTTTCATAAATATCTTATAATCTGTATTACTCACTAGTACTGGTCTCCAGTTTATTATATCCTCTTTGTCACCATTCTTCCATATAAATTTTAATATTCCAATTATTTATAGCCAAAACCTTAATTTAACATTTCATTCAAGACATGTAACAAATATTCTTTTTGGCATTCCATTACATTTTTTATACATATCATACCTTATTCCATCCAGACCTGCTGCTGAATCTATATTTACCTGTCTAAGCACATTATCCAACTCATACAAAGGAATCTCTTATTCAGCTTCCTTATTTGCTTGATCTGAGATTTTTTAACTTCCATTATTTTATTATCTTCTTGCTTTTTTCTTTAAACATTTCTTCCACATAATGGACTACAATTTCCATGATTTGTGTTTGTTTTTTTTACCTTCCTGTTTTTATTCTTCATTTCTCTCATTACATTACTATCCTGTTTCACTATTTTACTTAAGTCTGACCATACATCTTCCTTTGTTCTTTGTAGTAAATACCTTTATTTATATAATACTTACTTATTTTTTCATGCTTTCTTTATATACTTCTTTTTCTTTTATCATAATACTCTCTCAGTCCTTTCTAAATTTACAAAAGCATTTTCATATATCTCTAGGTATCCTTTGTGCATCTTTTTTATCTTACTCCACCATTGTAAAACCTTTTTTTTATATTTTCATATAAAAATGATTCCATTCCAACCAATTATCATAAAATACCCGCATGCTCTCTCCATACTTGTATAAATAAGTCCTTTCCCTTTTCATTCCATTCTTCTTCATTTAATTTTTTTATTCCCTTTCCTATTTCAATGTATTTTTATGTTCATTTATTTCCATCCATATTGCCAAATGATCTGTAAATCCTATTACAACATCTTCTTCTGCTATACTTATTCCTTCAGATATTATAAACTAATCAATCTGAAATTTAAGGATACCTCTTCTGTATGGCTATAATTTTCTATTCCATATAGTCAGTTTACCACATTTCATGACTTCTATAATTTTTCTTACAGTCTTTCCTTGCTTTTTTCTTTCTACCCCTTAAATCACAGTTAAAATATCATATTATTGTAATATTCATGTTTGCTACTGAATAATCTAACATCTGTTGAAATAAATTATCACTTTCCTTAGAAATAACATAAGTATATAAAGCTATACTTTTATATACCTTTTCTTGTCATTTTAAATCTACAACAGTTAATATGTCCATTCTTACTAATGTTACGTCTAATATCCTTACTGGTCTCCTACACAATACTGCTATTCCTGAGCAATGTTAATTTTCCAAGTTCTGTATTATATTTCTACCCCATATTTTTTCTGGTTTGAAATCTTTCTTCGTTTGTTAAAAATCTTATGTCTTCCAAAACAATTATATCTATATCACATTTATTACCCCACTCTAATAATCCCTGTTCTTCTTACCATATTTTTAATACTGTTTATATTTAATGAAACGAGTCTTAAATTATTACATTCTGTTTTCTTTAATTTAAAGGAAATATTTTGTTCTTTATAATTTTTCATTCTCTGTTTTGGTTTTCATTACCTATCACACATTTCCTTTCTCTTTTATTTTAAATTTATACCTTTTAATTTATTTTTTCCTGTATTTTACTCTTCTCTCAATGTACTGTGGTGGTGTTGCTGCTGTAGCGCTGTCGCCTCACAGTAAGACATTGTCCCGTTCGATTCTCAGCTAAAGCGTCTTCTATCTGGAGACATGCGTGAATGGGCGTACCTTCGTTGAAGGTTATGCATCAGGGCTGGCAACTCGGCATGTAAAAATCTACTGCCAATCATTAGCGGACCGGAGTTCCACTGTGGCGACCCCTAACCGGGAAAAGCCGATAGACACAACAACAACATTTTACTCTTCTCTCAATAAATTTTTTTCCTGTTAACACTTTTCAGCTTATATCTTCTTCATCACTAATTTCTGAACCTTTTTCTACCTCTTCATCATCGTTGTTTCCTTTATTATTATTTTTTTCTTTGTATAACTTATCCTCTAATTCTATTCCAGATCTTTTCCATTTTATTCTTTATCCTCTCCCTTTATTCATTTTTTATTAGATTCATCTTTACAATCCATCCATAAATATTTTGTTTGTTTACATTTATATCATTCCATTTCAGATCTATTTGCATCATGGCCTGTTTTCAAATATATATAACATTTCTTTTTATCACAATTACTTGCAAAATATCCTTCTTTTCCACAAAAAAAATGATTGGTTAACCCCAGTATTTTCTACACCCTTATTTCCTTCAACATTTATAATACTTGGAATAAGCACACAATTTTTTTTCCATTCCCGTTTTCAAGACAACATTGCAATCACATTTCCCTAGCCATAAACTGATGTTTTCATAAAGTTTTGAAATGTCCATTACTTCTTTACATATGTTTTATAAATGTCCTTTTAAAGTCTCTCTTTCTACTTCTGTCTGAAACTGTATGTGTATTTTTGTCACTCAAATGCCAGTCCATTGTTCCATGGACTGGCATTTGGTCTTTTTTCATTCTCTGAACAGTCTCAAAAATAACATTATGAAATGCCTGTTTGTTCATTAAAATAAAATCTCTTACCTCTTGTACTTTCATGCCTAAAGGAAGTATTATAAGGTGCCACACCTCATATCTGTCCAGTTCTTTATTTTCTTTACTCTCTATTTTCACCACAAATTCTCTTTTAATATTGTCATCTTTTTTTCTTTTCTTTTCTTTCTGCTCACCATAACAACTTACAGCTGTATCTACATATGTTTTTCTTTTTTGACCATTGATCCCTTTTAGGACCACCTCTGAATCTTCCTCATGTATTTTTTTCATTATATCACCCCCAGAAAACATCTCCTCCATTTTCAGGTTCACTCTGGTTAATTGTTTCATGCACTACATCATCCCACAGCCCTCTTGACTGAAGGGTTGTAACAACACATTCTTTTTTTGCCATCTCATCTAACTCAGCAAATATTTTTTTTTGAAAAACATCTTCTGAATCATCTATATCTCCATACACATCATGCTGCAAGTTTGTGTTCAATTGCGCTGTTTGCATTACTCTTTCCATGCAGCACAACATTCTCCCAGCTGCCACTTTGCAAGGAACAAGATATTAGCATGTAGTTGCTCAATATATGAGCTGTGAGTACAGATCCTTTATTTATAAAAACACAAAAATTTACAATAAACTTATATACATATTTACATTATACACATTTTTAATGGGTAAACTTTTTTGCAATCTTATTAATAAACAATAAAAAGAAAATTAGCTTTAGTTATGAGAGCCCCGTTCAATTTTCCATAACCAAAATCTTATTTTCTTTAACATCATTGCTAAATCTCATTTTTCATTGAACAAAATTTCTTTAACTCTTTGATTGCAAATTAATCATGTTATGCTAAAGATTTTTTATCAAATTTTGTTATATACTTTTCTATATTTGCTTTATAATAACCATACTCAATCATATCCATGTTTATTTCACTTACATTTTCAATTCCTTCTAAATATTTCATATCGACTAGGCTCTTCCATAAAGTTTTGCTTCATCTACATCCTAGAAAGGCATGCTCACTAGTCTCAAATTCTTTACAATACAGACAAATTCTGTCTTTTTTATTCTTATATGGTATATTTGCCTTCACCGGAAGCTTTTGTACACTAAGTCTCCATGCAAAAATCTTGACATTTGACCATTTCTTTACATCTTGACATTCTAGCCTGTATTGCTGCAATTTTAACTCTTGATAATTCTCTACATGGATATACACAAAAATATTTATTCATAACATTATTGTATCATTTTCTTCTACCATCTTCTATTTCATCAAGTTTT
The DNA here is from genome assembly GCF_019279795.1 of Protopterus annectens. Taxonomy (NCBI): domain Eukaryota; kingdom Metazoa; phylum Chordata; order Ceratodontiformes; family Protopteridae; genus Protopterus; species Protopterus annectens. The sequence continues at coordinate 970,593,559 of NC_056727.1, read as the reverse complement.
ATTTTCATGAGAAAATTTACTCCTGGTAATTAGTTATTTAATAACTGATTCATAACCTCTTTGTTTTATTATTCCAAGTATATACTCATTCTTCTTTATACTTAAATTTCAATATTTGTACTAGTAATGAGTCATCATTATACTTAAAACACTGTAATATTTTAAATAAATGCAATGATGCTGCATAGTCTATAGGCTTAACCTCCCTTTTCTATATTAATATCTAATACACATATCTTTACTGGGTTTAAGCTAAAGTCCCAAATAAATGAAAAAAAAATAATATTATAAACTTCCTTTTCAAGAAATGCATTCATGCTAAAGACATTTGCCAAATATGATATTCTTGTTGAAAGAATAGAATTAATCAAAAAACTTTGTTTAAAGGACAATCTAAACATTTTCTAAAACCTATACATATCATTCATGTTTTCAATTTTTCTTTCCATAACTGTATTGTATTTTCCTGTTTTCCAAAAACAAACCCCAAGCACTTTTATGTTTAAGTTAAACATACCTCCCAACATACCATCAAAACAGAATCCTTCACTTTTTCTTTATGCATTCTTAAACCTCTTTAGCTTTGCAAAATATTTAGTAATGTACTCATACCTAAAGTATTTCTTACAGTAATTATAAAATCACCTGCATAAGATAACAAAATTGGTACAACTACCCCTTCATTAGATAAGTAGCTCATCTTTTTCATTTTTTTAATTTAGAAATGTGGATATCAGATTCATTAATGTGGAACATATTATACTACTGAAGGGGCATCCTTGTCTTACACAGTTCTGAAGCACTATTTCCTTACTTAGCCAACCATTAACCAAAGCCCTTACTTTATTAAATGTATATGTTGTAATACATAGCCTTATAATCTTGTTCCCTATATTAGGTAACTCTAATATTTCCGATAACACATTGTGCTGAATAGAATCAAATGCTTTGCTTACATTACCTACCATTCTAGCTTGATTATTTCTATATAATACATCATCTACTAATTCCCAAATAACTGAAAGCAACTCCTGCATGCATTTTCCTTTTATACCATGTATGTTTTTATTTATGACTTTATTTTGTTTTCTGTCCTTCTCTGTAAAATCTTCATGAATATTTTATAGTCCTTATTGTTCAAAACTTTTGGTCTCCAATTCTAAATTTCTTCTTTACAAACTTTTTTCCATATGAATTTTATTACTCTACTACATAGCTCATTATATTGAAATCCCTTATTTAACCATTCACATAACCCCATAACATTTTTTTTGTGACATTGTCATATTTTTATACATTATGTATTCTATTCCATCCAGACTGGCTGCTGACTTCAAATTAACTTTAATACAATTTCTAATTCCTCCACTGCAGTATTTTTTCTCCATTTTATTACTATCTTGTTCTAAAAAAGAAACTATTTCCATTCATTATGAGTTTGTATAGTTTGCCCTTTAAGTAATTCTTCTATATTATTTTCTACTTTTCTCATAATTTTATCATGTGTATTATACATTATACCATTTATAGCCTTCATTTGTCTCATTATACTATTTTTCTTAATAATCTTATTCAGCTAAGGTGCAAGTTCTTTTTTTCCCCATACAAAAACACCTCTGCTTATACAATAAATACTTTATTCTAGCTTTATTCAAGTTACACACTTCCTGTTCTTTAACAAACAAATGCTTCATTATTTCTTTCCAGACTATCAAATGATTCACTACTTAGTGTTCTATACTTGACTTTTTTCTTCCCTTCTTTTTGCTTGTTCACATTGCATATGACATTTCTTATATGTTTGTTTAAAAGACAACCACCATTCTGACCACTCATTATAAAGGACTCTTATCTCTATATGATCTTGCAACAGTTCTAGAATTTTATATTTTCCTATCTCTTCCCATTTAACTTAATGTATTCTTTTCATCTGTTTGCCTATATTTAAATGCTCACCATTCCATTTTAACAGAATCCAAATAGCTCTGTGGTCAGTATTGCCAAAACACTTTCTTCTAATATTAGTAATCCTGAAGAAAATAGAAAATAATTTATTTTCATTCAATGTTCTCCTCTAGTCTAAGTCCATGTGCTTTTATCCCAAACTCTCAATTGCCCACATTTTGTAATTTTTTAACTTCATAATCTTTTTTCCTCAGATGTCTTAAGTTGCAATTGAAATCACCTATCACAATTATTTCCATATTTTTAGCAGAATATTGAATTTAATTTTCAAACATATCTTCTGTCACTCATTTTGTCACATAAGCATAAATTGTAACAATTCTCAAAATCTGATCATCCCATCTTATATCAACATTGGTAATTATCCCCGGTATAACCAAAATAGTATCTAAAACTTTTTTGTATCCTTGTACAACATAACTATCCCTGAACAATTCTCTTTCCCTACATTCCAAATCACATTATTTCTTCCACCATATTTCAGTTTGATATCTTTCTTGTTTAGTTAAGAATCTAGACTCTTCCAGAATAATAATATCACTATTCTGCAGTTTATACAACTCAATAAAACTTATCCTTCTTACCACATCTTTTAAACTATTAACATTTATTGCCAAAATTCTACAAGTAGTAATATCTTATTTATGTATGTTATCCTTTTTCTTTCTTTTTTCTTTACTGTGACCTTCTATATTTTTTCTTTCTCTTTTGCAAACTCTATTACCAATTGAACTTCTTTTTTGTTTACTACATTCCATTTTATGTCTTCCATGTCACTAACATCTGAGCCTTCTTGTAATACTGCCAGTTTTTCATTATCATTATCATTACATTCTTGGTTCGCTTGCTCACTTTCAGGAACATCTGTCTCTATTAAACTGTTTGTGTATCTACAACTTCTGATTCTACTTATAAGTGTTTAGTGACTTGCCTCCGATCAGTCTGTATATCCATATTCTCTGAATCTGTCACTTCACATTCCATGCCTAAATGCCCTTTCTTTTTACAATTATAGCAATTTGACTCACACGTCTTCATATCATGCCCTGTTTCTCCGTATATATAACATTTTCTCTTTTCACAATTGTTAATCATTTAATCAGATTTACTGCAAAGAAAAAAAGTTTTTGGTTGACCTAAATATCTCACCATACCTTTGTCACCTCCACATTTATAATACTAGGATGTGGACAATATTTTCTTTTTCTACATTCACTATCAAAAGACAGTCCACATCCCAGTCCATAAACCTCTTTTATCATATACGTTTGAAATTTGTAATACATATTTGCATATTTTTAATAAATGTCCTTTTAAAATCTCTTTCTCTATTACATTTCTAAACTGTATATGAATCTTTTTTCTTGTTTCTCTGAAAAAAGTCTTTAAGACATACTGATTCCAAGGGAAACAGTCTTTCTTTTTTTATATTCTCCTATCAATTTATTTATTAATTCTCCAGATTTAAAAATAATGTCACAGTAAGTTTCTTTATTTATATGTATAAGAGCTTTTACCTCATTTGCTTTAGGTCCAGGAGGTGTAATTATCTCATTCCATGCCTTGTATCTGTCCAGTTCGGTATCGCCCTTTTTTCTATTGTTACTTTAAATTACTTCTTCTTAATCATAGAATATTCCTTCTCTTCTTTTTCTTTCTGTGCTCGTATCTTCACCATTTATAAATACAACTTCTTCATTGTAGATTCTGCTCACTGACCATCCTCTCGCTGTATTCTGTCCATGATTTTACCCCAGGAAATATCTTTACCACTTTCTGGATGACTCATATCTGCCAAGTCCATCAGTAAATCATCCCATAACCCTCCCGACTGGAAGATTGTAACAACACATGCTTGTGCTGAATCCTCTTCCCCAAAGAAGTTTTAGTGAAAAAAAAATCTCTGAATCCATCACTATTATAGCTTTTTTTTCCTCCTTCCATCACTGCATGTAACTCCTGTGATGGCTCGACTGCCTTCACATAATCACCCCTTATTAAACTCTCAATTAAAGGCTCACCCACCTTTAACTTGTCACTGTGATTCTCACACATATTTTTATCCTTCCACATATCCTTTTTACTTTCATGTGACTCTGTCTCTTTTTCATTTTTCACGACTCCACACTTTCTCCCTATTTCTCTGAGCCGTCTTCATGCTCAGACCTTGGATCCAGAAGTGCTACAATGATTTGTATCCCCATACGAAAAGAGTAGATGAAGTTTCCTGATGCCAAGGACAAATTTCCTCTAGTAGTGTAAATACCAACTCAGGTTTCTCCTCTGAAAAGAGGCTACCAACCTAGAGGGACTAACCCAGTCATCAAAGGATAAAAAAAAAAAAAAAAAAAAAGTAGAACCATAAAAAGCAGATAATTAATCAGCAGCACTACCTGTTGGACCCACAAAATTATAAACAATTAATCAATGTGCTGAAAAAGTGGCAATGAACTGGATTTAAGATACTGTTTTAAATAGTTGGCTAAATGTCAAGTAGAGCTACATTTTAACTGTTCAGGAATTCTGGAACTACACTGCAGATGTAAAAGTATATATATGCCATGATTACCATGACCAATACCCACAAAACCCTTGTGAAAAGGTGGAGGATGCCTTTTTTCTTATAGTAACCAAAATTATCTCACAGTGACTAATTATTATTTCATGTATCAACAAATGTGGTATCTGAGTTCATCAACAGAAGAAAATAAGATGATGTGCATAAAAATTTTTTCACAAGCATAGTATGCAAGAAAAGGTTTTTATCCACAATGGTAAGAAATTGGATAGTGCTTGCTGAACAGAGCTTTATAGAGGAAAGGGATTTGGTTTGCTTTGTAGGGAACAGGGATTTCGTTCACATCACCACTAAGCCTACATTATGCATGGTTAAGTGGTTTAATGGAAAAATCCACCACCATTATAGAAAGCTATTTTACAGAGCAAAAGAACAATAAATGTTATTTGTATAAGGCGTTTCTTGGTATTTTGTAGATCTCCACTGGGATGTGGGTAATCAACTACTCATCTTCTAATGAGATGATGCATTTATTCTGAAGAATTATCATAAGAAGAAGGTTGAAAATGATAGGGTAAGGCAATTCAAAGAAAACAGAAAGTAACAAAAAAGTCTCCTTTGATATAACAACATACTATTTGCAAGAATTAGGCAAAGGTAATGTTATGAAACTTAAAGAGAAAATGAACACATGGAAAAAGAAAGATACTGTAAGATAAAAAGTACGTTAAGTAATATATAATACAAACATCACAAGGTGCTGTGTTGTGGAACAATCATAGCAATCTCTTAAAGGAGAAAATAACATGCTATTATGGTATTATTTCTGACAAAATAAATGACAGTACCAGTGAATCAACATTAATTAAACATCAGGTCTAGTGATTGTAACAAGCATCCTGAAAGACTTGCACAATCATGTTGAAATCAAACTGAAACATAATAACTTATTTTGAATGGTCTAGATTGCATTCTTGTAGTTATAATTTGAAATGCTAATAAATATCTCCAGTGGTCAAAAAAGGTTATGGGAAATGTTCAGCTTTTCTTAAAAACAGACAGTGTAATTATTAGCATATCACTGGTATGTTGCTGTATATATCCTAATTATGAAGCTAAAATTCCTGAAATAAAATAACCTGTTTTATTTCCTTCCACATAACGTGTCATGTGCAAAATGAACTCAGAATTCCAACAGAGCAAACAGTAGTAACAGAAAGATAGTTAAGTAAAAACCAAATAAGCTATAGGTTTGAATAATTAAGTACTTATGTATAGATATGTCTAATAAGGAAAAGGAGTAGTGGAAACTAAAGGAAAGGCTGAATGCAAGCATAAAGGGGTGAGGAAGTGGGAGGGGGTCAAGTGATGAGATTTGAGGTAAATATATAGGAAGGAAGGGGAAAGGAGAGGGATGACATACAAAGGAAGAGAGAGTAGAAACATGTTGGCTGGGTAGATGATACTAGACAAAGAAAGGGAAGTCAGCAGAAGATATGGATCAGTAAATGGGTAACAGGTGACTAGAAAGAGTCAAGGAAGAGGAAGTGGAAATACTGGGGTATAAGAAAGAATGGGGGTTATTGACAGTATAGAGAGAGAGAGAGAGAGAGAGAGAGAGACAGAAGACACATATGTTCTGGAAAACAAAGAAGTAAATGATTGAAGATTTGAAATGTGGAGTTGCCCTGGTGGGTTGTGAGAACAATTATTGATCGATGAAGAATTATTTTTTTTACAGAGTTTTATGGCCAGGTGGGGCATTGGTATTGGCTAGTATCCAATGGCTTTCAATCTTAGTTCTAGAGGAACTGTTTAGATAGTCCTGTGGCCAGGTAGAGCATTGATATGCACTAATATCCAAAAGCTTTCAAGTCTAGCTCTGATGAAACACTTGTTGACTATGGAAGGAAGAGGGTTTACCTTTTTTTTTTGTGCCTGGGCATTAAGAGAAAAACAGGATGTCTTTCTGTGAAGGCATTCATTACTTGGAATGTAAGAGGGCTGAACAGATTTATCAAGAGAAAAAGGATGTTGCAAAGGATCAGAAGAGAAAAGAGTCGATCATTTTGCAAAAGACAAAGCACAAGATGTTATTATATAAATATGGGATAATGGGAGGATGAAGGTAGAGGAAGGTTTTAGAGGAGGAAAGAAGAGAGAGTTAGTTATTACAATATGTAATGATGTAGGTAAGCAAGTGAGAAATGCAGAGGAGTGGGAAGAGGAATGACAGTTAGTAGACTGTATGACAGGTAGCATGGTGGTCATAATTGGCTCATTATGTTATACCAGAAAGAGTATGGCTGCAATGTGTTGGGAGTTTTTTCTTTTGTCAATTATTAGGTAAAAATGATGAATGAATGTGATAGAATGGTGATAGGAGGGAGTTCCCATGTGATGTAGGATTTAGAAATGGAAAGGTTATAAGCTGTACAGAGATTTGGGAGTATACGAATGCAATACTAAGAAGAATGAAGAGTGAAGGTTTGGTAGATATTTGGTGGGTTGTATGGAGGGAGAGGAGTGAATTTACCTATTGTAGCTCCAAAAGCATTAGTAAGTAAATATGTCTGCTGTATTTTTGGTAGGCTGAGAAATCTAGATGAGGTAATGGAGGTAATGTGGAGGTAATGTTTCTTGTATCATAAATATGTGTTGCCAATAATGAAGTGGAAGTAGAGAGGGAGCAGAAAGAAGACAGAAGGTGTGAAAACAGAAAAGGATCAGAACAAAAATATGGTTATAAAACATTGTAAGGAAGGTAGAGAAAAAAGGTAATGGGAGATGGAATGGACTGAAGACAGCATGGAGAGAAAGGATTGTGATGTAGTGAAGATAATAAAGTGTGTGATTTGTCAGAATCAAATCTTAATAAGGGTGCTGAAGAAGGTTCAGCAATGATCTCAGAAAAGTAGAAGAAAAGCAAGAAGAGATGTCTAATAAGTGAATTGTTTTGGAGCACAAAAGGATTTGTAGCAGATAAAACAGGAAATTGATTGAAAAGAAAGACTATGTGGTAGGTATAAAAAGAGAAAGTTATTAGAATGGAAGTGGTGGGAAGAGGTAGCAAAAGGTGTTCTACACAGAAACAGACATTACTTTAATTGGGAATGTGTGAGGGTAATGCTGAGAATAATGATGAGTGATTGATTACTGTGTGTTTGGTGGGTTCTGTTGGGGGGGTGAATTGGATGACAATAGAATATGACAATGGAGGCACTATTGAAGAGTCAATGGAGATAACAGATAAGGAGACAAGGGAAGAGGAACCAGTGATGGAAACAGTAATAAGGAAAGGGGAATGGCAAGTGGGAATTTTTTATTTTGCAGATTATTGTAAGGTGGTGGGCAAGGAAGAAGTCAGTGTGGGACTTCAAAAGCATATTTAATGATAACATTTTGGAGGGTAGGGATTTAATGGGGGCAGTATGTAGTTGACAGTGGGTTTTAATATTTTATACAAAAATTGAAACTAGTTATCAAGCAAAATTCCATTAACAATGACAGTTTTTTATGTGTCTGTTAATATGACATCTTTATATGCAGTAATTCTGTATGAAACAGGAATTTAAGCTGTTCATTCTTTTTTTGAATGAGGCTTCAAATAATTTCTACTATCAATACCGATAATATATGTTTATTATTGCTATGGTTCTAAGACATAATGTGGTTTTGCTTCAGCAGAAGTTGTTCATCAAATTAAAACCAAACCAATGGAGCCCACTATGGCTATTTTAATGGAAACATTGTTTAAGCACAGTGCAGTTATTTTAGTACAAATAACAGTTATAGTACAATACAATTCCATGTGTATTTCATTTATGTCATCTCTATGCTGTGAAAAGGCTCAAAATAAAAGTTTGCTGAGTTCAGCTCTTTTATCTCTAAGAATATCTATAAAGTTTAAACTGGACCAATAAAAATCAAGATACGTTTCTGAGATGTTGCATTATATAGGAGTCAAGATGAGTATGTCAAAACAAAACTGCACAGAAAGCAGATGAGTTGGTACAGCACTTAGAAATTCTAATGTGAATGATATAAGAAATTGTAGATTAAACATTGAGAGGCAGAGACAATCACTACTCAAGCCAGTTTTGAATTTTTGAAAACACCACATATAACAGAACTAATGAAAAGAAAAATGACTGACATCTGTGTTTTGAAGTACAGCATCCATACAGGCCACATTAAAAGCATTTTACATAACAATAACAATAGTAACATATCTGTATCTATATCTATACCTCTATCTATCTATCTATCTATCTATCTATCTATCTATCTATCTATCTATCTATCTGTCTGTCTGTCTGTGTGTATTTTAGCTATTTTTCTTTCCTCTTCCATCAGCTCAGTCATCCTAGAGATAACTCCCAAACCCAACAGACTCCCATGGTTCCCTGTCCTAAGAGGGTGTCTGTCCTGGGAGAAATCCTGCACTGAGGTGGGCCCCTCACCTTGAGCAGTATCAATATGGATAAGTGATAAGATGGACTGGTGGAGAGAACATTTTCCAGCCTTTTGGTGATTATCCTGATCTAATCTCCCTGCTGTTACCTGCTGACATTATGTTGTAGGGTGGGTAGCAATGGGAGGTCCACTTGAACATGAGACCTTCTCCAAGCTATAGGACAGCCATGTCTTACTCTGTTCACACACCCCCCCCCCCCATCTTGGCATCAATCCTCTGGGTCCTGGCCTCCAACAGAACTCATTGAGCAATGCCCAGCATGTTCCTCCCTTCCAAAATATACATACCCGTATTCCCTGTTGCTTTGTCAGTTACTTAAGCAGCTAATTGAACTTGGGTCACTTGTGCTGGAGACAGAGCTTCATCCATCTACATCACCAGAACAATAACAGCAATAGTAAAATATTAGTATCAGACAGAGAGAAAGGGAGAATGGAAGTGTTTGAGTCTCTTCCTAAACTTGATTGCCAGCACAGATTGAATAAAAATGTAACTTATTTGCAAAGAACTTAGCCATTGTAAAACAATTTTCCAAACAGGATGTAGAAGCTTAAATAATGGTACTTGTACTCATTTTCTTTTTATAGACGGGGAAAAATGCATGCTTTAATTAACCGTATCTTCATAAGTTGTGGGAATGCAAACCTTCTGTGTTATTTTGAGTTTTTTCCATACTATTACTTCTGCAGCACACCAAAAATGAATGTAAAACAAGAATTCCAGGTAATTATGACAGGCATGTTTCCCAGCATATCTCGTGTCTATGTCTTGCACTAACTTCTTTAACCCTGGCATGCCTTCTTTTTTGGAAAAGAAAATAAGTATATGCAAAGAAACTTTTGTATCACAAGCGGTAATTTGGCAATTTTTGCCTTAAAAATAAAAGATTCGCAACACTTGTAAAGTTTTTAATTTATGTAGCAGAACTATTGAGTACTTCACACAATCACAATTAATAAAAAAGGGTGTAAGGACTCAACATCTATCTAAAAACTTTTAAGCTACAGTTGGGATGACAGTCTGCAACTTGTCTGGAAAAATCTATCTGTGAAATGCATTGTTTTTACGGAACATCTGTTTGAACTGTACCCAGCGGGGGCTGCAGAACAGGTGTCCAAGGAATCAGATAGTCTGCTCTCTAGTTCAGCTACTGTCCAGTGAAACTGATACTGTTAAGGAAATGTCATAGTTAATGTGTCTTGTCACAGCTGCTTCTGTCACGGCTGCTAATAATGTTTCCAGTGGAATATGAGAGCTGAGACAAACTTGTAAAAACAACATCTTTATTTGGCAGTTAATTCGGTAAAGCAGTCTAGCTGCACATTCAGTTTTGCTAATGAACAATCAAAAAGATAATTTCCTTCATCATTGGTAATAGGTGTTAATCTTTACACAGATACCATAGTACAGACCTTCATCAGTGGCAACAGTTTTCAACAGTAAAATGCATCAGTCTGTATATGGTTATACATGAGGAGTGCAGGGAGATACCATAACAGTTCTCCACCCTCTTCATTCACTTCAGCATTGAGTGGTGTGTTGGTAAACAAAGCCTTTTCAGACACATTATGGACATTAGGCAAGAAACAGTCTTAGCTGGGATGGTAGTCCATTACAAGATACACAGACTTACACACTTACACTTCCATCTGTATTTAAGGACAATTTAGCATTGCCAATCCATCTGCCAGGACTTCTTAAGAATGTTCAGAGAAACAGGAAATATTGGTGAAAACATGTGAAAATGTAGGAGGAACATGCACCAAAGTCCTGAATGAAGAAGTGAACTGGGAAACCTAGTATCAAGAGGCAACAGTGTTCATTGCTGCTAACTGCTGTAAAACTATGCCACTCCATTGATACACCATGAAATACAAAAGTATATTTTCAAACCTGCTGAATATGTACAAATACCTCCAGGTTGGATGCACATAACACATTTTATTTCCACCTATATCAAAGGAATTCAATAATCCCAGAACAAAGCATAATGTAAATATTGCATACTTCACTTTGCACACAAACATGCCAAAAGTTAATAAAGTAAATGCTTATACGGCAATAAATAATTATCCATTTCTATATCCAGCTATACAAAATACAACATTCCTTAAAAAAGATCAAGGAACAATAAAAAGCACACTCGGTTAAAAAACTTTAAAGAGTTTCTTATGTGTGTGCCACCCCTACCTCAAAGCCAAACATCAGACCAGGAACTGCAATAATGTAGACATTCTAAAAAAAAAAATCAGAAAAGTTTTTATTGTAAGATAACTTATCTGTAAAGCTTTTGCGATATCCATGATCTAAACAAGATTTGTTACTTAGAGAAAGACAGTCTCAACATTTCAGGTTTCCATTCTCAGCCAAACTGCAATAGCATTATTTTACTTTATAGTACAGGAAAAAAAGGGAAAAATAGGCTGCTATTCATATTCAGTTATGCAAGTGGTTTAAGGCTGTTAGGGAGTGTGTGAACAAGCGCAGCTGATCAGCAATTCGCAGAGGCCATTTATGCTGATTCACTGTGACTTTGAATGTACTTATGCAAATGGACAATTAATGAGATGGAGATAAAGTGTGATGTAAATCTTCGTATGCTAATGAAGTCTATATTACACCATTTGCCATTCATAGTCAGTTTTTCCTGCTTTTCCATGTCAGTCACAGATGCGGTATAAAAATGAAGTTTTGTCAAATCTATCAAAGTTGCAACTGGCAAAAATTATATCTCTCGCAGCGAGCTTTGCTATTTCTAGGTTGGAGTTGCTTGTCTTGGCCAAGCCAAAACTGCGTGTGCCCAGTGGTGCTCTCCTGCCAAGATGCAAAAATATAAGCAAAGCATTTCTCATTATAACTTTGATAACCAAGAAATCCTTGATAGGTTTAGTGTGGACAGTGACATTATAAGGGTCTTAATGGGCATGTTTAACTCCCATAGGGGCACTAGAATAATGCATGAACTTCCTGTTCCTAAGTATATATAACACTCACTACACTTGCTATAGGGAGCTTCCAGATACAGACTGGGGGCACATTGGGGATCTCACAGGCTTCTGCGTCAGGGATATTGAAGCCGTTCCTGGATGTACTCTTGGCACATGTGGACCAGTACATCTATTTCCTGATTCCACCTCAGGACCAAGACAGGACTATGAATACCTTTTATGGCCTGGCACCATTCCCTGAGGTACTCGGTGTGATTACATACATGTTGCAATTAGGGTGTTTCTTGGTTCATAGGGTGAGCAGTATCACAATAGACATGGCTACCATTCCATCAATTGCCAGGTAGTGTATGATGCATGGAGGTGTATCACCAATATCTTTGCCCAGCATCCTGGCAGTGCACATGATTCCCATATGTGGCAAACTAGCTCACTGTACCAAATCTTCCTGCATGGTAGGATGCCTAGTGGTCCTGTTGGTAAGATGATTTTTTTTTTATCAAGTAGTCATCCATGATAAATTTTATTGTTGTATATTAATGTTTATTTTTCTGTTTTGTCATACTTCTCATTTCTCTCTCTCTCTCTCTCTCTCTCATTTTTTTAAGGGGATGGCAGATATCTCCTAGCGCCATGACTCATGACTCCAGTGAGAAATCCTTCTAGACCTGTGGAGGAGACATATAACACATCCCTGTCTCAGACATGTATTTTCATTGAGATGATGTTTGGCCACCTGAAGAGCTGTTTTGGGTGCCTGGATGAGTCTGGGGTACCCTTCATTATGATCTAGCCACTGCATGCAAGATGTTTATTGCCTGTTGCATTCGGCATAATATGATCAAGCTCCTGTCTGGTGTTTAAATGACCAATGCTGTCTCTGCAGTTTCCAGTTCTAGTTCAGCTTTGACTAATGAAGACCACTGGCAACAGTAGTAAGGGACCCCATGCAGCAGACTCATGCATGGCATGCGTTTGTGCAGGTTAAGATGTGGTGTGTAGTCCAGAACTATGGACCAGGACATTTTGGCTAATGTTTCCTTTAAAAAAAACCACACATACAGTATACTTGACACAGGCAGTGATGTTTGTGGGCCATGCTGTGTGGTGCATGGTCTACTGTCATTGTTCATCTTACATTCTCTTTCATCTTTAAATAGTTTTGTATTACTACCTGTTTGACTGCTCACTGATTCTTGTTCAGGGATTCTAAAAGGCATCAAATCAATAAATAATTCAACAGTTGTACCTGCTGTACTGAATAACTTTTGCTTTAATTATTTATTCACTATGCAATAGAAGGCAATACAGGCAACAATGAAATAGTCAGTTATATATGCTATTTCTGTTTACTGTATTCTATTGTACTGCACATCTGATTGTTTTTTAGTGTCATGATAAATTAATTCTGATTTCAGAAACTCTCATCATTTGTGCAGTGAGGAGGGTGTAGTGGCAGCAGTTATTTTTACATGGCAAGATGCTTATTTTGCTGAGTCATTTTTTTATAATGTATTGGACATGAAAATGTTTGCTCATTACTATTGTCATAATTTATGTGGCTGCCATAAGAAGGAATGTTAATTTATGTATCATTGTTTTTTGTCTAATATTCATTAATGTACTTAATAGATATAGTGATTCAAATTCACTGTCTTGTGTAACTAACAGCTGTAAAAGGAACAACTGAATGTATATGCAACTACCTCCCACCCACAACAAAATCCTATTCCAACTAAATAGAAAGATTTATCAATGAATGCAATTCACTGTAGCTCTAGAACAAATGAGTCATACACATCTCCTATTGATGGCCTGGTGATGGAGCAACTGATTTGGAGGACAGACTACCATGAGAACTGTAAGGTGAGTTATTCTAATGGTGGAGTCTACAGGAGGAAGGTGATCTTGTTGTCAGTGACCTGACACTACTGCATGGCCACTTGGAATGTGATGATCTACTAAGTGTAACTGTTGATGTGGCCTGTGTGAAATATTTTGTGATTGCTCACTGTGAGAACTGAAATTACTGTATTTTGAACTGGTAGTAATATCATGCGATCTCCCCCTATGTGTCCAGATAGTATCCCATCACAGCTTGACTCTGGCATGTCCGAAATAGTGTATGAATGGAGGCTGCATCTGATGCTTGGTGTGCCATGATACTACACATCAGTGATACCTTGGTTTTATCCATGCTGTCCACCAATTTGAAGTAGTGCTGGAAATCTTTGACTATTTCTAAGTTTCTGTTGCAGTGCTTTGAGACCTAACAATGTCATGGCACATCTCCTGTTGGGTAGCTAATGCTTTACATATTTCCAGGGGTAGTTGGAAATGATTCCTGCATCTGGCATCCCTTTCTAATGGTGTTACTGTAGACAATGTGAGCTCAAAATGTCTGCTGCTTTCATCAAAGTGTTTTTCTGTGTGTGGAGATACTGGTGCTGAGGTGCTAGGTTGATCATGCTGTACAAGTGTGAATGGAATGTCAGCTTGTGCTTATCTTTGTGATGCAGTGTCACTTTCTGTAGAGTAACTAACATGATTTGAGGTGAGAGAACCTGACATTAAACTTGGGGACTGCCTGCTACTTCCCTCAGACAGCCCCATAAATATAACTATGTTGTCAGCCGCAGCTGAAGCAGTAACATCCATTCTGCTGCTGACTTCATCCATATTTATTGGTATAGTTGAACTGTTTGTTTCTGATGCTGACTCTGTAAAAGAAATTATTAAAACACATTAATAATGTAACAGCATACTGTACAGTATGCTTACATAGGGGTGAGTGGCACACTTACTATACACACTGCCTTCATTTTCATTATTTGCTGATGTACAAGGCTCACCTAATAATAATGAATTGTTAAGTGTTTAATTACAATACTCTTTGCCATCATTCAGTTTTGACTCTAAAAGGTGTACATTTTAAGCTGACCTTCAGTAGCTGATGAATATAAATGCTGCTGCAGACATTGGTTAGATGGAAAAGTGTCCATACCACCTCTAATTATTCCTGTTACACCATATACTATATCATACTCATCCTATGGATGGACGGAAGGTATTCATCATCTGGAGTTAAATAGATTTGCAGCCCCCTGTAGTGATTTGGGAAATTGCATTATGTCTGGCCTTGCTTCTAGTATGTGCTACCATAGCATGTACCCTTCTCTTGCACCGTGCCAATATTCTGTTTTTGCCTCCAACTGCATTGATTTCAACAACTATTTGACTCCAGACTTTGTTCCTCTCAGCTTTTCTAGATTTCCCTTTACCAAAAAGAAGTCTCCCATATGTCCTAAGTGCTGCCATGAGGATAGGATTTTCCTCATGGCTAAAGTTATCATGTGTGTGTGTGTGTTTTGATCCCTTATTTTCCATCAGTACTGCAGAAAAAAGGGGTGGGGGAAGGATTACAGTCCGACACTTGTGACTTTACTGTTTGGATGACATCAGCTGATAAAGTAGAAATCACTGGCCAGCTAGCGATTCCTGCCATCCACAATAAGGAATTATCTCAATAAATATGCAAACAACAGTGCTATCTAAACTATACAACTAAAGCTTTTTGGCATACACAAAAAGCAACCCCCACTACTATCTGCCATTGCCATGTATTTATCCATCATGGTCAGGAACAGAGCATCACATTTATTACACATGTCTAATCCTATTTTCTGCAAACTGAAATTTCTCAAGGACAATACACATTTTTCCCATGTATGCACAATCACTACACTACACTTCTATAATGATCATTTCTTAAAATTATTAATGCACTAGACATATCATGAGAGGCAACTTCAAAATGACCAAAATTACCAGTTATGCAATAGCATGAATACATGTATAATACACATATTAAAAATGTATTGTAGGTGACCTTTAAATCAATGTTAAAGTAATTGTTAAATTGTCTATTACTAAATAATAAATAGTTTATAACATTTTCCTTACTCTGAGATGTCTTTGTTATCCTAAGACATTTGCCACCTATTTCAGCTATTTGTGAACTAATATGGCAGTGCTCAACCTAATGGCATAAATTCAGACTGACATACATATGTTATGCAAATTAGGCTAATTTATTTATATGTGCATGTCAATGAATTGTGGTGTTACACAAATGTGTCCTGAGGCATACTGGCATATTTCGACATTTTGACAACTGTGAATGTGTGTCCCACAGTACATGAAATATTTCAAAGAGACATGAACATGCTGTGAGCATCTGCAAACTCTGAAGCACTCTGTAACAAAGCTAAGCTGTGTGCATAAGCACAGAGATGGCCCTAAACTAGCCCAAATGAGAATATAAATGCAATATTCAAAATGGAGTCATCTGAATCTCAGGTTGAAAGGAATCTGAAGCTTATTCCCTGCCAGTCCAACAGTGCCTGTCATACCCTAACAAGTAATACATGTTATAAAGTCATAAAAATAATTTTTCACATTACTGTTGACATTTATTTTTCTACAACCTTAATTAAAAAAAAATCCCACTTCACTACATGACACATACTACTGTTAGAGGTAAGAACTATAAATAAGCATTAATAATGACAGCTATTATCCATATATTTAAAAATAATGTTTTGATACAGGGAAAGGACGGGTAAGTATTTTCCTTTAAGAAAAATCAGTAGGTGACAACATGGCTTTGGTTACACCAAAGTTGATAATAGTATCAAAACCTGCCTTAATAAGCATGCTAGTGGAAAAGGGTTTGCCCAAGGTGATGTCACACTCAAAAGGGAGTGGTTGCAACCCTGCTTAATATTTTTCTCATTCTAGTTCTGGCTCCTTGAATGATGGCAGCACCTGTGAAGGCAAGAGACCTGGGCTCCTAGTTGGTCTGAGAACGAGATATTAATCACGCTCTGCATTTTAAATGACTCATACCTGGTGAAGATCCAGGCATGCATGTGTCACAGTACATGGAAAAAAAGTGATATCTGGCAGGAGTTGGGCAACCACTTATCAACCCTGATAGGTATAACCTGCTCCGATTTGAAATACCATCAGAGGTATGACGAATTGTTGAAGGGTAATGCTAACCAGCTGGCTGAGTGTGTTCACCAGGTTATGGTAAGATGGCCAACATTTTATTTATTTATTTTTTATTTTATTTTACATTTGTTGACTGGGAGAGTCCGACTGGATGCATGTCCATTTTCAGCAGAGGCCCAGGAAGAAAAGCTCCACAAATTAATTACAATCAATTATAATGGGTATAACAGCAGCAATCATATTTACATAGACAGTACATAAGCATGAAAATTTAAAATTAGATACAGAGAATAAAAAAAGCAACTTTTACATTTTTATACAGTTAGAATGTGCCAATACATAAGTAAGAAGAATTACAGAATAAGATACATTGATGAGAAAAGTTTGCATGTTTTGTAATTTTATACAGTTAGAGTGAGTACAAGTTTGACAGAGGCAGGTTTATAGTAGTAGGCAAAATAACAGAGTTGAGTGGTAATATATATATATATATATATATATATATATATATATATATATATATATATATATATATATATATATACACACTAAGTATAAAAGCAAGTGTAAGAAGGAGAAAGAAAAGAAAATTATAAAAACTGTGCCTAGCAGTGTTTTAGTGCCACTATATGTATAGATGCTAACTGAAAGGCCAGGTCAAGAAGTGATTGTGAGAATGCTGGAAATTAAAAAAAGCTGCAGTTCTTCTTAGTGGTATAGTTCTGAAACAGAGTCTAGGAGATTAGGGATTATAGTAAATAAAATTATTTTCTAAATTTTTACATGCCTATCTCTGTGTGTGTGTGTATATATATATATATATATATATATATATATATATATATATATATATATATATATATATATATCTCAGAAATAAAATTGTGGTAAAAAATTGCATGAGTACATGTACTTGCAGGCTCAGATATCTGTACCTGAAAATATTTACCTGCACTGGTATTCATACCTCTCAGCTGTACAGATTTTCGCAGAATATCCAGAATTTTATGTCATATTTTGTGTCCGTTCCTCATAAAATTGTGTTTTTCTGGAAAGTCATTGGCAAATAGAGAGTTGAAGTCAGAAACTAATGACAGACATTTCAATTTCAGACTCCATACCCTTCAGAAATTTCATGCTAATACAAAAACTGTTATTCTATGAATTTTCTAAGTTTGTAAGACCAATATCTAAAAAGTGTCCCTATTTTTGGGCCTTTGTTCCCCATTATTGATGTCTTTGTCCAGATGTCTTGCTCTAACACTTTAAGACGTATGCTGATATTATGAAATGCATAAAAAATGACTAGCATATCAGTACTTGGATACAGCTTTTGAAGGCAGAGGAATACTAATACTGTGTTAACAGGTTACATTAATAAACAGAAATTTCAGTTGAGTATTAAAATAATAATCTGTATAGATAACTGTGTAATTCTTTTACTTCTGCTCAAGTATCAGTAATTCTGACTGCATATAATAAAAATTATGAAATAAAACTTGAAGCTACAGATTTATAATTCTTTACCATTGCAGGTAAAAAGTCGTAACAGATAAATATTACATGAAGCCTGTTTTGTGAGAGATATAGAAATATAACCAAGAACAATTGATTACCTTAGTTGTGTGTTCATATTTCCAGCTGCATGTACGACATGGCTGAAATGACACTCACCACATCTTAGTCAGAATGCAGGCTTGGGGAGTGGAGTGGGAGTTACTTTGCTAAGAGAATGATCAGCACTGAATTTTTCAGACAGCATGCTGTTTTACTTCAGTATTGCGTACCATAAATTAGACACAATTCTGCAGGTAAGAAAATGCACACTTTTTTGAATTGATTCACTTCAGCCTTTGCATTTCAGCTATACCAGAGGAAAAGTATTAACATGCATTTTTAAACAAAACTCAAGACTCATTTCATATTTCTCTACTATCCCCCAGAATTCTATGGAATATTCGTAAGGTACTGTAATAATTCATACAGGTATACAAATAGTTAAAATAGAAAAGAAAAAAAGAAATGTTTGCAGAGAATATACTGCATATTTATCTTTATATATATAGAATCAATTCAAATACAGATAAATAGGGTTATCCTTCTCTCTTTCACTGATAGATGATGAAGATATACAATACAATTGCCAACAAAAGAAGAGACAAATGCATTGTATGATTCAATCTTCTGTTAAGTATAAGATGTGTCACAAAACATATCTCTTTTTTAACAGTGCATAGTAGAAATGATTATACAAAAGTAATGGTAGAAGGAAAATTGATAAAATGATGATTTTCAAACTGATTTCTGTACTACTCCTGTAGAAAATGTTGTTATAACTTCACAGCTGAAAGAAATACAACTGAAAACTTAGCAGGTCAAGAGAAATGTCTTATAATCTATTTGTGAACTTGATTAACAGCAATAATTACTGATTTTTTCTGGTTTGCTTTTGGGAAATATATACTCTGCATTAAAGGTACATAATTTAAACACACAGCCCTTCAGAAAGACACACTTGCCATATCAATTTATTATAAGTATGCATTAGCACTACTCATACATTCTTCCAAAGCACAGAAGCACATCTCAAATAACTACTCCTAACTGTAAGCCTAAGTACTTCTCATACACACATTTTACTTCAATAAAGATTTTTTCACTGCAGTATTTCAATATTGTGTTGTTAGGTTGCATTAAAACAGCATTCTGTGGATTTATTGTGATTTTTGTGTTTTGTTTCTTCCCACCCTTTTTTCCTCCTTTTTTTAATTTCCTTATGCTTTTTTCTCCTTTTTTGTTTTACTTCTCTCTTTTTTTTTTTTTTATTCAGGTTCAAATCCCTCAGGAACAGATCAGGCACATACCTGCCAGGCTAGGGACAGATCACCCTCTCCTGACCAGGGCCATCCTCACAGGGTCAGAGTGGAGGCACCAGTACTCCAGGTACTCCATTATGTGGCAGCCTGGTAAGCCTCATAGAACAAGGGCTTTAGAGTTAGGTTGAGGATGTACTGGTAGAGGTAGTAAGATAGGAGAATTCAGCCAGTCAAAGTCTGTCTTCAGTCTGTAGAAAACATGTTCTCCCCATTAGTTGCTGAACATTGTGCCAGTACAGGCCCCTATCACCTCAACATTGGAATCCTCCACTTCACATCACCTGGCAGTGGATGTGTTGAAGGTTCTGTGGCTGGGATTACAGTTGGCACTTATTCAGTCCTTTTTCCCTTACCACTTCTCCTTCACCCCTTCCCTATTTACCACCCAAACTCCCCACTTATAAAAAAAGCATTTGAAAAAATAGGGAAGTCTATCCCCTGGCAAAAATATAGTACCCATCTTCTTCCACCTCCTAAAGCACAAACCCTGTTGATATTTCCTTTGTGTTTTCACATGTTTGTTTTGCCTCCTTTTTTTCAGCCTGTCTTATCACACCTTTCTATTCTTTAATAAAACCATCAGAGTGTCCACAAAAGGATACCGCTCTGTAAAAAATAACCCCTTTTCTTTAAAAAAAAAAATGAAAACTCTTAGCTGCTGCGGAGTCCACAGCTTTTCTAAAATTCTTTTAGCGTGACTGCACTCAGCCACGCTTGCCCACGCTATGCCAAAGCATATATTACTTATGATTTTGTGAAATAAATTGCAATTTTGAAAGGGCAAACTTTACACTATTTATTCTTTTGTGAACAGTGACATGTTTTGAAAAATTGCTTTGGTTTCGGTATTCCTAACAAATGCATTTTGCTGACCTTATTTGCATATCAGCATAGTGCCACTGTATGCACATGACTGTTACACAGTTGTTAAGTCCCAGACTATGAATACCGCCCATAAATTTGTCATCAGTCCCTTGATTTAAGAATGCTCTCTACCATGGTTAACAGGCCAATCCTGAGAAGGCACAATAATCCAATCAGCAACTTATTAATTTATACATAGAACAATCTGCAAAATGGACTTAAATGATTCCAGCAGGGAAAGCTAGCCATGGAATGAGGTCTCTTTCCATTCTTGCTAATGGTCTCTCTCTTTTCCATTTTTATGGCCTTAATGTATATTCTACTTCAAGGCATGGCTCTCCTGAGAACTGCTGATTGTCACTTCCTAATGACTTATGATATCTATAGTTATTGTTTTAAGGTATTCCTGCAGCATTCACTTTTACAGTGTTTTCTATACTGACTTTTGGTTATGACTAAGCTGTAACTACAAAATCTCTTTTGAACTCATATTTGATGATTATTGCTTCAGAGTTGGAGATGCAGACATTGTTGACTTTCATGTACTCTTTTAATCAGATGTGGAGGATTTTAGTGTCAACATCATCTGCAATATCACTTCATGCTTTTTAGATGATGTTGGTATGTTACCCCAATATTACAACAATAAAAAGGGCATAGGTGGTAATAAAACTGCATGGCTGCACTATCTGTACCATCCCTACATCTTAACCTGCAAGCATTGAAAATAGGTACAAAGCCCTTTTAAAAGTAAGAACACCCAGCTAAAAATCTGTATATCTAATAGCATCAAATTTGAATACCCAATAGCACATACCTCTTCCCACTGCCAATAGCAAAATGGAATGCTACTCAGAAAAATGTTTAAAAAAACTGAATGGTAACAATGATGGAAAATATAAACACATTATCAAAGGGATAAAGTAAAATCTGTAGACTTTAATGCACCATACTGCAAAATTCCACCACACAAGGTAATTTATTTTTGCTTCGGAAAAGCGAGATGTAAGATGTGTGTTGTTGTTTTTTAAGTTATTGGTGCTGCTAGTATGTTGGTCATGTAGTGGGATTTTCTGTGTACTAGACAGCTTCAGAAATCATGTGTGATGAAGTTGTGGGGGGGGGCAGAAAATTGTATGAAGCAGTAAATCAAGTCTGAAAATAAGGATATACCTCTAAAAATAGGTGCATCATTTGCAAGAGTAAATCAGGTCTAAAAATATGAATGCTCCATCAAAATAGGGAGAGTTGAGAGGCCTAGTGCTATCTCATATGTTACAGTCAGTGAAGAGATGTGAAAGGAGCATCTGACTGAGTTACTAGCACATTGGATGTTCTTCGTGTTTCACTGTTGCAGCCATTACATTTGGGTAATCTACTGGCAGGTTGCCCTCAGTCAGCCTGAATAACAAACTCTTGGGTCCTGCGTTGGTTGCTGTCTCTTCTTCCATGACATCAGGTTGTCAGGGGTATAAAACATGCAGCCTTCACCATTTTAATCAGTCTTTCTTGCTGCGTGGTGCCCGAAGCAGAAGCAGTTCGCAAGTGCCAGTTGGCCGACTCTTGAAATTTTCATTTTCGTGTTTCAGAACCGAAGTCTTCAACCTAAAGCTAAGTACCCCGTTGGGGAAACTTTTTCTTGCTCCTTACCAATGTCAGTAAAAGTTAATAATTGTATTACTTGTGGAAAGCAAATACCTCATAAGGACTTTCATTTGTACTGTATTCCTTGCCTAGGCCCTGACCACAGCATGCTTTGCTGTCAGTTTAGTGCTAAATTTAATCAACGCACTATTAAGCGCCAATATATTTTTGCATCTCATTATTTTGGCTCAAGATTTAACTATCCAGAAATGTCTTTGGTTAGTAATACGACTACCGGAATACACAAAAATGCAAAGAAAAAGACAGAGACAGACCGTCGAGGTCCAAAACCGATGATGAAGCTTCTCCTAAACCAGTCACCAGTTCACCGGGACTCAGTGAGGTGCTTTCACAGCCCCTGTTGCCCGCTGCTTTTGTTTCACAGACCTCTACCGAGACCCATTCGGAGTCCAGTATGCCGCGAGACACTTCAAGTATTGAACCCGTGGATGTCTCTCCCTTAGATGGGTCTGGAGTCACTGAGCAGGCACTTGCTTCTGAGGGTGTTTCCAGGCATAGAGATTTGTATATTAAACCGACGCCATCATCAAAAACAAGGCCAAAACCAACTTCTATGTCTAAAAAACTGACGCATGGGCCAGGTGTTCAGGCCCCTATGCCTAAAAAACAAATGATCAAAATGGCTGAGGATTTAATTACCTTGATCAGGGGTTCCCAACCCCCTCCTGCTAATAAGCCTAGGCAAGGCACTGATTATGAATCTTCAGATCAGGTTTCCATTTCTTCTGATTCCTCTTCTGATCAGGAACTTTCTATTCCACCTTATGAGGATTCTGATGCAGAATAATCCAGTCCTTCTACTTCCCCTCCTGAGGATTTTTCTTTTGGAGAAACTTTGCATACTTTAAGAGAACATTTTCATTGGGAGAGTCAGGATTTTTCAGAATCCAAAAAGAGGCTTAGGGATTTCCTTCTTCCTCAGCATAGGCCTTTGGCTATTTCTCCTGTTTTAGACATTGTTGATGATGTCTTCTCAGAATCTAGCATGGCTCCTGATTCACTGTCTCCGGCACCTAGTAAGCCAGACAGATATTAAAGGGTTCCTGACTCTCACAAGTTTATTTTTAAAAACCCTATTTCTGATCCTGAAATGATTTCTCAGGGTCCCAAGAGTGTTAAGGCTTCTACTGCTAAAAATCCTACCCCTTCTGATAGAGACTCCAGGGTGCTGGATAGATGGGGTAAGAAGGTTTACACGTGTGCAACCCTGGCAATCAGGGCTTTAAACTGTCAATTTCATATGCTTAAATATAAGCAGCATGTCATGGGCTTACTGAAACAAGAAATGATGTTGATTTCTGATTGTGTGGAAAATAAAGAGTTACAGGATTTATTGCACTCAGCTGAACAAGATGGAAAGCATACTTTGCAATGTGGTTTTGATTCCTTGGAGGCCTTTTGCAGGGCCACCGTAACTGATCTGTGATAAGAAGGCATGCCTGGCTCAAGGAGCAAAATCTGCCTGATCATGTTAAAGCGAAATTGTTGGATGCACCTCTACAACAGGACAGTCTATTTGGTAATAAGGCAGAAGACGTTTTGAAAAAGATGGAAGACAAAGCTAAATCTATGCAAACTGTAAAAGAATTCCTACAACTGCAGCCACCCAGATTCAGTAGGCACTGGCCTACTAAGAATTGGTCCTTTCCAGTACCCACCAGAGCTGCTCAGGCCAAACCCAGACATTCCAAAGGCTCCAGGTTTCAGTCACAAGGCGCTTACCGAACAAAACAATGGGGTGCCTCCACCTCCAAATCTGGAAGTAGCAAGCCCCCCCCCCCCCCATGGTAAACAGTCTCAATGACTTTCCTCTGCCATTTCCAAGCACTTCTCTTTTGGCAGCCCTTTTGGGGGAAAACTAGCACTTCACGCACAAAATTGGCGTTTAATTACCCAGGACAAGTGGGTCTTAAATATAGTATTCCAGGGATACAGATTTCATTTCCACACATTGTCAATTCCAAACGGATGGCCAGATCTGCCTCCAAATCAGTGGGCAGAGGCCCAGAAACAAGTTATGTACCTCATGGATAGAGGTGCTATTCAACCAGTACCAGAAAGGGAAAAAGGGCAAGGTTTCTATTCAAGACTTTTCCTGGTACACAGACAAGACAAATCATGGCGTCCAATTCTGGACTTATCCATTCTAAATACTTTCCTGGACATTCCAAAATTCAAGATGCTGACTCTACAACAGGTATGGCCTATGCTGGGCAAGTATGCCTGGTTGGTAACTCTAGACTTAAAAGAGGCTTACCTGCATATCCCAATCAGGGAATCTTGCAGAAGATACCTCCACTTCAAAGCAGGCTATTTGCATTACCAGTTCTCTGCACTGCCCTTTGGCTTATCTACTGTGCCCAGGGTCTTCAAGAAGTGCCTGGCACCAGTAATTGCATTCTGCAGACAAAGAAACATTCATATTTATCCTTATCTGGATGATTGTCTAATTCAGGCAGAAAACAAGGATACACTTCTACAGCATCTGGCGTTTGTAAAAAGGCTTCTAACATGCCTAGGGTAAACAATCAATGAAAAGAAATCACAACTGGTACCCTCTCAAATAATTACATTCCTGGGAGCAAGCTTGAATACAACTGCCCAGATGGCTTACCTCATGCCAGACAAATAAATTCAATTGATGACATTCTTCAAACAAGTGGTCACAAAAACCCAATTATCTGCAAGACAGATTCTGCAGGCCTTGGGGTTCATGGCTTCCTGCATTCTACTAATTCCATGTGCAAGACTGCATATGAGGAAACTTCAATGATACTTAAAAAGCTTATGGAGTCAACATTGTCACAGCCTGGAAACAATGATTCCTATCATTCCTTGCCTGCAACAGGAGTTCCTATGGTGGGCAGAGGCCTGTTACCAAAACAAGGGACTGTCATTCATTCTGCCCCCTGCCACCCAAATCCTGACTACAGGCACATCAGAGTATGCTTGGGGGCCCATCTGGCAGGGAGATGCATTGAGGGCGAATGGAGCCCAATTCAAATGCACCTACATATCAACCAGAAAGACATGCTAGCTGTACAGAATGCTCTGACAGCCTTCAAGGACTTTCTTCATCCAGGACAACTACTGATAAAGATGGACAACACCACAGTTATGTGGTACATAAACAAGCAGGGGGGTACCCACTCCTACCCCCTTTGCAGACTATCCATGGCTTTGTAGAACACGGCCTAGACTTACCAAATACATCTACAAGCTCAATTCCTGCCAGGAAGACAAAATACTCTGGCAGACAAACTAAGCTGAACTCTTACGGACCCACACGAATGGAAACTGGATCCACAAATCTTCAGCATATTGACACAGAGATGGGGGGGCCCAGACATAGATCTTTTTGCCTCTCCCCAGAATTATCAGTTGAACAAATTCTGCACAAAACTTCATCACAAAAAAGCTTGGAAAGTGTATGCTCTATCCTTCAGCTGGAAAAACCAATCAGTCTATGCCTTTCCCCCTCTGCCTCTGCTCTCCAAGGTTTTACTAAAAGTCAGACAGGAAAAAACAAAAATGACTCTGATTGCTCCAGACTGGCCTCGTCAACACTGGTACCCCCTCCTATGCAATATGTCACACCTACCCCCGTGGCACCTGCCTCAGACACCTTGTCTACTGTCTCAGCAGAACTATTAAATTTGGCACACTCAGCTCTAAACTCTGAATCTTGCAGTATGGCTAATCAACTAATTTCACCAGTCACATCTCTCAGTAAACCTGTAATGGATGTCATCTTGGATGCTAGAAAGCCTAGTACTAGAAAATCTTATGCTGATAAATGGAAAAGATTCTGTGCTTGGAACCAAGCACAAGGAATAAACCCAGCAATGCCCAAGATTCCTCAGATTCTGCAATATTTAACTGAGATGCTTCTTAAGGGCCTATCCTTTTCTTCCATAAAGATACATGCCTCTGCCATTTCGGCTCATTACAACACAGAGGCTCCTCTCTTTTTTCATCCCCTGCTAAAGCAGTACCTCAGAGGGGCCAAAAATTTGAGACCTCCCAGGAGGGCACCAACTCCGGCATGAGACCTCAGTTTTGTGCTGGAAAAAACTCACCCTACCTCCTTTTGAACCAGCTGCTACTGCATACATAAAATTTCTCTCTTGGAAGACAGCTTTCCTTTTAGCAGTCACTTCAGCTAGAAGGATTTTAGAACTACAGGCTCTCATGGCAGTGGAGCCTTTCATTATATTTTATCCAGACAGGGTGGCCCTTAGGACCATTCCATCCTTTATGCCTAAGGTGGTATCCAGTGTGGCTCTTAATCAGACCATTCATCTTCCAACTTTTTCCCAAATCCACAGAACAAGAGGGAGCAGATTCTGCATTCATTGGATATACACAGGCAACTAAGATTCTATTTAAACAGAACAAAATCTCTAAAAAAATCTGAGCAATTTCTGGTGGCATTTGCTGCAGGAGAAGAGGGAAAGGCTATTTCAAAGCAGACTATTTCAAAATGGATACACCATTGTATTCGTTTCTGCTACATGCACCATGGTAAACCTGTCCCCAAGGGGATCAAATCCCATTCCACAAGGGCTGCATCTACTTCTGCAGCTTTTCTAAGAGGGGTTCCTACCAGAGACATTCTAGAAGCTGCTACTTGGAGCTCAGTTCATACGTTCACCAAGCATTACCATTTACCTCTCTTTTCTTAATCCAGAGCAGGCTTTGCCACTGCTGTCCTACAGGGCCTTATAGCTACTCCTAATGCTGTATAATTCCATCCTTCCAACCATAGCTTTGGGATTCTACCCAAATGCAATAACTGCAACAGTGAAACACGAAGAACATAGTACAGTTGTGTACACCTACCATAAATGTAGATGTTCGAGTGTATTCACTGTTGTAGTCCTGGTTACCCACCCACCAGCCCCCTATTTCTCTCTTATTATACCTCTTCCTTCTCTTACTATGCTCAAAAACCTTTTTGGTGTATTTGCTCTTAGTTAGAGCTACATTTTTTGTGTTCTAATTTATATATATATATATATATATATATATATATATATATATATACACATATATAAATATATATATATATATATATATATATATATATATATATATATATATATATATATATTCTTTGCTCCCCATTTGGGGGGCACCTGACATCTGGGTCAAGAAAAACTGATGTAATGATGTCAGCTGCATGTTTTATACCCCTGACAACCTGATGTCATGGAAGAAGGGACAGCAACCGACGCAGGACCCAAGACTTTGTTATTCAGGCCGACTGAGGGCAACCTGCCAGCAGATTACCCAAATGTAATGACTGCAACAGTGAATACACTCGAACATCTACATATATGGTAAGTGTACACAACTGTACTTTCCTGTGCTGAATGTCACAATTTAAGTTTTCTATAAGTTTAAGATAGGCAATGAGACAGAGCAGGGCTTCATTGTTTTCAAGGCCTGTTTCTTGATGACGATGACAATGATGATGAACTGTGGTGTTTGTTTAGAAGGCCACAGGAAAGCTTTCAGAACACTTTTGGCTTCTTGGGGTTGCGTGAGACTGACAGACTTCAGTAACCTTCTGCAGATACATTTAGTACAGCCTTATTTTCCTTTTAATGGCAGACATCAGTATACTGCAAGTCACTGACTGATATTTTGGATATAGTCTTTGAACAGAATGTCTAAGACTGAGGGCAGAGCCTTCCAACAAGTCCTTATTCTATGACAATGCCACTGTGACTGGTATTTATAAAGATTAGAATTACTTCTAATATGATGCAGTTGCTGTAAGCCACTTTTCTGTCTTCTTAATTTTTTAATTCATTTTCTCATTTTTCTGCACCTCTTGAATGTTAATGTATCATTTTACATATATTAGAGGCACTTGTAGGAAAGCTCACCTTTCTACGCAGTAGTCTGCTGATTTAAGATATTTATAAACACATTATCCACCAGAGAATCAAATTTCAAAGAAAACAGCTTACTGAATCACAATTGAAGCTAACACTTTTGAATATAATCAATTTTTATTGTTAATGTATAAAAAATTCAGAAGCTTAAATACATTCTAGATTTACAGAGGTTTAAAAAAATTGAGGTTATATAGGAAGTAAATAATGATGTCATAGTCTAAACCAATCAAATAGGTATGAAAATTTCAAAATACTTAAAATATGTTGTAAGTTTTCATAAAATTATAGTAAATAATTCACATTTAAATCAGCATTAAACTATTTGAATGTTTATTCTTTTTTTCTGTCACACAAGTGTAATTTTATCACAGTTTAAGGTTGAAGCTGAAGACTCTGCAATGAAGTTTATTCAAATGTATCAAACACAGACATTCATGTTCAAGAAGTGAATTCCTAGAATTCATAAAGGCTTAGGGAGATGTGAAAGCCTTA